>NC_057795.1:299335455-299362955 GCF_018294505.1 Triticum aestivum | reverse complement strand
CGCGCACCACTGGTTGCACAGCCTCCCGCCACGCGCGCCTGGAAAGGCCCCCAGAGCGACACGTTGGTGGATGTGATGGAGTGTGGGTACAGAGTGGTAGCCTGCCGCGGCAAGCGCCTTGCCGCGGCAGTTGTCTTGTCGCGTCCGGGAGCTTGTCGCTCACCGGGCCTTGCCGGGACGCGCGGCGCGTCGCGGCAAGTTTCTTAAAAGGCCTTGGTTGGCCTTCCCGGCAAGCTCCTCTTGCCGGGGCCTTGTCTTCTTGGCTTAAATACTTTGTTCTTGAATGGCTCCAAGGGAACCACGGAAGACCTTGGCGGTCGCCCGGCAAGCTTTGCCGCGGGGTGCTGCAACTGCCCGTGCACAAGTTCGGGGTACTAGGGTACCCCTACTCTAGTACACCGACAGGAGCCCCTGGGCCTGGGCCACACACGGTGCCGAGCGCTGTTGGGCCAGGCCCAAAACAGGGCACGGGCACACGTGGCCTGGGCCATGCCGTATCTTACTCCGCACCCACCGCACCCTCCCCCAATGGCACGCGTCGAATGCGGTATCGTGGGAGAGATCGTGGGTGGTTTCTTTATTCGGAAGGGCGAAACGTCCGCCCCCTCCCTCTTTATAAGCAGGGGAAACAGAGGCAGTTCGCCCATCTCGCCGGTTGTTGCTCCAACTCCAGAAATCTCCGCCGCTCCCCCCTTCTTCTCGAAGCAGAAAGAGAGCAGCGCTCTGCCCCTATTGCCACCAGCATCACCAACACCGCCGATCCCCCCCACCATCTCCTCCATGGCTCTAAAAGCCGACAAGGGAAAGGGTGTGAAGTCGGCCGAGGCGCAGTGGCTTGCGGTGCTGCAGAAGGAGCGAGCCCTCTTCCCCCCTCAGCTCGGTGCGCAGGAGCTGAGGGAGTACTACTACCTCTTCTGGTCGACGGAGACGCGTGCGCATCCGCGCACGAGGGTACTCCCGGCTGCAGCTTCGGAACTGGCTCCAAGCGGATACCCCTTCTTCGCGTTGTTCTTCTACTGCGGGCTCTGCCCGCCTTTTTCCGATTTCTTCTGCGACATTATGAACACCTACGGGTTCCGCCTCCTTGACTTCACCCCCAACGCCGTTCTGACCATGGCAGTTTTCGCACATCTGTGCGAAAACTTTGTCGGAGTCCACCCAAACGTGGCCCTTTTCCGCCACTTCTTCATGCCTCGGGTTGAGAGAGGAGAGCCTCTTGCCGGCGGGATCGCTTGGATCTCGAGAGTCGGCAAGAAGGAAGCATATCTTGAGGGCGAGCTCCGCAGCAAATGGGAGGAGTGGAGAGCGGAGTGGTGCTGGATCGTCGAGGAGAACCCGCAGCCGTTCACTGCCCTACGCCAAGCCCCAATAGTGTGTGGAAACGATTGGAGCAACGTGGCCTTGGAAGACGACAGGCTGAAGATCGCCGTCACCCGAATCCTTCGCCTCAGGCTTGCCGGGCTCACTGTTGGCGCCGTTGGCGCAGATTTCCTTCGTCGCCGCATCGCCCCTCTGCAGGAGAGGGGGAGACCCGCCTAGGAGTTTAAGAACTCGGCGGATATCATGAGGTTGCGCCCGGTCCTCAACATCAACTTCACCGTCCTGGAGCTGGATGCGATGCTCCTGGAGCTGTTCAAGCGCGACCCTTAGCACCCATTTATGTTGCCGCGGAATGTCGTTCCGCTGTGCAACAATTCTTCACTTGACCGCATCCGCGCGAGGATGCCGTGGTGCGACTCACACGGAATCACCCCAACTTGGCAAGAACCTGCGGATGACGTCGTGAAGGCGTTCTTCGACGACTTGGTAGAAGTGCCGGTCCGCGCTGATGAACAGAAGAGCCTCACCCGTGACACTACCGACGCGGAGCTGCAGCGCATCGCCACTAGGACGGCAGAGGCTGCGGCAGCGGCTGCCGCGGGCGAGTTTGGGTTCACCGTGGAGGAGGCGGAGGCAGCAGAGGCGGCAAGCCTGGTCGAGCGCGAGGAGTTTGCCGGCGAGGAAGAGCCTGCCGGGCCTGAAGACGAGCCGAGCGAGCCCGGCGAGGGAGATCTCGAACCTTCAGACAACTTGCCGCAGGCGGAGCCCCTGGCCCCGGCAAGGAGGCGTCTCCGCAAGGCCGGGGACGCAGAAGGGCGGCAGACGAGCCAACAGCCGCCGAGCCATGCGACACGCTCTACCGCGGCAAGCACTGTTGCCGCGGGAGCGCCTCATGCTGCTGCAGCAACTGGAGCGGGATCTTCTCGGTCCACCGCCACCGCCGCTGCCAAACGGGCAAGGGAACCTACTCCTCCGCCTCATCGCACCAGAGGGGAGCCGGACTTCGATCTCTACGCGCTCAGCTCCGACGAGGAAGAAGAAGAGTAAGTTTCTTCGGTGTTCTTGTAGTTCTCCAATCTTGTTGTTTTGTCTTGCATCTGATTTGCTTCACTCTGAACCCATTCCTTTTCCGGACGCTGGCCCAGAGAGCGGCGAAGAGAGCCAAGGCCCCGGTGATTGTCATCGAAGATGATCCCACCGTGTCAGCAGGGGGTGTGTCTGAGACCACCTTGATGGACCCGGCAACTACTCCCCAGCGCAGCCCCCAGCGTAAGTTTATAGTTCACTTCCTGCTGTCAGGCGCGCATGGGTGCTCTTTTCTCTATTGACATCTTGACTGTTGATTTGTGTAGGAGCAGAACAGCCTCACCAGGAGTGCCCGGAAGCTGCTCCCGAAGTGCCATCTGCTTCGACTACGCCGCCAAGGGAGGAGTCCCCGGCAAGGGAGCGCTCTCCGGCAAGGGAGAACTCTCCGGCAAGGGAGAACTCTCCGGCAAGGGATAGTTCTCCAGCAAGGGACGGCACCAGTGATCCTCCGGCGGTTGAGACCGCGACCGCAGACCCTAGCACAGGTAATCTTCTTGCCTGAAATCTTCCCTTGGGTTCTTCTTCTTCTAAATTTCTTCTTGAGCATTTGCTTGACTCTTCTCCCTTTTTCGTTCTTCAGATCCATCTGCTGCGGAGCCAATGGAAACCGAGGACGCCGGCGAGGAGAACACGTGTGGCAGTGCCGACGACGCCGCCACCACCGAAGGAGAGGCCGGCGATGATGATCCCGCCGGCGAAGAGGCCGCCAAGGCTGCCGCCACGGAAGCTGGCGAGGGGTCCGGCGATCGCACTGACGGCCCTGAGGCCGCAAGAGCGCCGGGCGCTGCGCCGACCGCCGATCCCTCCGCCGCTGCTGCGGAGCCAGGCTCCGAAGAGCCCCAGCCCGGCGCCTACTTGAAGGCCGGCGATGGCATCTTCATCAAGCTTCCCTGGGCGTCAAGCTCCAGGGCGCCGGTCGAAGGAGAAGCTTTTGACGAAGAGGTGCTCGCCTCCGCTGGGCTGGCGCTGGTTGATGCGCCAAGCAGCAGCAGCGGCGAGTCCGAGGAGGAGCGGCTGCTGCGGAAGCTGCTGTCACTCTACCGCGCCCGACAAACCAAGCTGGCCTCCTGAGAAGCGCTTGTCGCGAAGGCAGGAGTTGACATTGAGAAACGCGCGGAGAAGCTCCGGGGTCTTAGGCAGGAAGCTCTCCGGTCCTTGGCGGAGGAGCGGGAGCAACTTCTCGAGGAGCGGAAAGCCTTCCTCCTCGAGAAGGCTGAGGTCGAAGAGAAGCAACGGCTTGCGGCCGAGAAGCTATCTGCGCAGGAGGGAGAGTTGGCGCAGCGCAAGGTCAATCTTGACAGCCACGAGGAGGAGCTTGCCGCGCGCGAGCAAGCAATAGGCGGGGCCCTCCAGGAAGCAAAGGACGCCGCCGCAGCTGCTGAGGCCGCCAAGAAGGAACTGGAGACGAAGGTGGCGCAGCTGGAGGCAGATCTTAAGGCGAGCGACGAGGAGCTTGCCGTGCTCAAGCGCGAGCGCGAGAAGGACGCTGCCACTCATGGTGAGCTGCAGGGTCTTCTCGCTGAGAGGAGCAAGGAGCTCAGCGCCGCCAAGGATTCCAATGCAGACCTGGAGTTGAAGCTGGCCACGTTGACTCAGACGCTGGACGTCGCCAGGGAGCGAGAGGTGACCTTGTCGGAGAAGATCAAGGCCGACGAGGCGCTGCTGGCGAGTATCGCCATTACCCAGAACTCATTTAGGGAGACTTTGGAGCACTGGAACGAGGGCTGATGAATATCGCCGCAGTCATCGACGGGGAGCTGGCGCAGCTGGGGATGGAGGACTTCGGGTATCCCTCCGACGAGCATCTCCAACCCAGCGCCAAGCTCAGCCTGTTCTTCAAAGGCGTGGCGACAGCCCTCCAGCGACTCCGGGAGAGGATCCCAAAGCAGCTGGCCGACGAGTCGTGCAGGATTTGCGCGGGGGCTCTCCAGAAGGTGTTGATGAAGGTGGCCTTCCGCAACCCAGGCCTCAACTTCACCAACGTCCTCAAGTGCTTGCCGCCGGATGCAGACGTGGAAGCGCTCAAGGCCCTTGTCGCACCCATCGTGGACAAGGTGAGCGGAAGCAAGAGGGTTGAGGGCGATCGCGTAGACTAGGCCGCCCGTTTTCTCTTTCTCCTTGTCGATGCTGGCCATATTACGAGATCAATCTGTTAGGCGCTGCGACAAGTTATCTTGTAATATAACTCTATTTCTGGTATCGATTGCTACGTTATTTCCTTTACTAGATTCCTTCCTTTGTATGTTTTTACCCTACGCTTTTCGGGAACTTGTTGGCGCAGGCACCCGAGCCATGAGTGCTGAGTGCGGAACGTCAGCAGCCTGCTGGCGGTGCCGCTTCCGACAAGAAACCTTGTCGCGACTAGTTGCAGCACACTTAAGTTGTTGAGCGGACTCGAAACAAAGTAAGGGTGCAACTAGCCACGAGTTGGTTCCTCCATGCACAGGTTTCCCATACAAAGCACGATCATTCGAGGAAGATAACTTAAAAATTAAAAATAATTGCTCAAACTTTGGCAACTTAGCTTTTCTGTCGTTTGCTTCCCGGCAAGGCGAAACTTGCTTGAACGGCGCCTAGTCCACATCATAACCTTCTCCTTTCCTCCCGGCAAACTTGTGTGCGAGGGGACCTTACTTTCCTTTGTTGAGAAAAAGAAAGAAGAGAAAATAAAGATATGGAGTCTTTCAGCTCGTTATTGCTTCCCGGGGCGGGTGCTGCACAAAGTGTCAGATAACGCATGCAAGAAAGAATATAATGCACGAAATTGACAAGATGTGCAGAGCACATGAGCTTTACTTACACACAGGATCTGCGCCCGGCTTTGTACAAAGGATTACATGCAACATCAGCAAGACTTGTACAAAAGGTGGTTGCCGGAACAGGTTCCGGCAACCGCGCCCTACGGGTAAAACCTACGAAGATGCTCAATGTTCCAGGAGTTGCTCACCGGAGTGCCATCTTCGGTCTCAAGGCGGACTGCGGCAGGCCTAGTGACTCGTTTCACCCGGTAAGGGCCTTCCCACTTCGGCGTCAACTTGTTGGAATTCTTGGCGGACTGAACACGCCGAAGAACAAGGTCGCCTTCCTCGAAGCTTCTGGCATTAACTTTGCGGCTATGGTAGCGTCGCAAAGCTTGCTGGTATCGAGCAGCTCGTACAGCAGCCTGAAGATGGTCCTCCTCAAGGAGCAGCGCGTCATTTTGTCGCAGCTGCTCTTGCTCAAGCTCATCATAAGTGAGCACTCGAGGTGACCCGTATACGAGTTCCGTGGGGAGAACTGCCTTTGCTCCATAGACTAGAGCGAAAGGTGTCTGTCTAGTGGCTCGATTTGGCGTCATTCTGATCGACCAAAGAACCACCGGCAGCTCCTCAATCCAGTTCCTTCCGCACTTGCGCATCCTATCGAAAGTCCTGGTCTTGAGCCCGCGCAGCACTTCAGCATTCTCCCTCTCCGCTTGACCATTGCTTCTCGGATGAGTAACAGAAGCGAAGCAGACCTTGGTGCCAAGATCTTGGACATACTGCATGAAGGTGCGGCTCGTGAATTGTGTGCCGTTGTCGGTGATGATCCTGTTAGGGATCCTGAAACGGCAAACAATCGACCTGAAGAACTTGACTGCTGACTGTGCTGTCACCTTCCTCACTGGTTCCACTTCCGGCCACTTTGTGAACTTGTCGATTGCAACGTACAAGTACTCAAAGCCCCCGACAGCTCGGGGAAAGCGGTCGAGGATGTCGAGCCCCCATACCGAAAATGGCCAGGATAAAGGGGTCGTCTGGAGAGCTTGAGCTGGCTGGTGTATCTGCTTGGAATGGAACTAGCACGCTTCACACTTGGTTACTTGTGCAGTTGCATCCTGGAGGGCTGTCGGCCAAAAGAAACCTTGTCGGAACGCTTTGCCGGCAAGCGCTCTTGCGCCAATGTGGTGACCACATATGCCTCCATGTATCTCTGCCAACAGCTTTTGTCCGTCTTCCTGGCAAATACACTTCAATTTCACACCGTTGAGTCTTCATGTGTGCTGTCGACAAACTGGTACATACTTGACTGGCGGGCTACTTTTTCCGCTTCTTCTTGCTCTTCGGGAAGTTCTCCTGTCTGAAGGAAATGGACAATCTGCTGTGCCCATGCTAGAGCTTGTGGCTCGACAACAAGGACTAAAGGCATATCTGCTGCTGTGGGAACATCCGCTTCTACGGTGAGAACCTGCGGCTCAGCCGGAGCTTGATGTTCCCCGGCAAGCTTGCCGGAGCAAAACTTGTGGGGAGCGTCTGCTTCAACGGAACAAACCCTAAGGCTTGCCGGAGAAGACTTCTCCTCAGCACTATCGGCGTTGATCTTGGGGACCTTCTTGGCGGCGGCTTCAGGGAGCTCTGGCAGAAAATAATCACCAGAAACCAACTTCCTCTTCTTGCTCTATCCAGTTGATGGTGTTACAGACGGTTGAGTCAGCTTGAGCACAAAGATCCCTGGTTCCGCAGGTAACTTTAGTGCGGCGCACTTCGACAGGCCATCAGCAATGTCATTCTGAGTTCTCGGAACATGCTCCATCTGTAGGCCGTCAAAGTGCTCTTCTAGCTTTCTCACTTCATCAACATATGCTTCCATCAACGGACTCTGATAGTTCTTGTTCACTTGGCGGACGACAAGCTGCGAGTCACCCCTGACAATGAGCTTCTTGATCCCAAGGTCCGCTGCGATCCTGAGACCGGCAAGCAATCCTTCATACTCTGCAGTATTGTTCGTTGGTTGCTCCTTGGGAAAGTGCATCTGGACTACGTACTTGAGGTGCTCTCCGGTGGGTGCGACAAGTAGCACGCCCGCACCGGCGCCTTGCAGCGAGAAGGCACCGTCAAAGTACATCAGCCATTCTTTGCTTGCCTCCTTGACGGGGATGCTCGTTTCTGGAATCTCTTCAACTTGTGTTGGCGTCCACTCTGCTATGAACTCCGCCAATGCTCTGCTTTGGATAGTTGAAGTACTCTCAAACTTTAGGCCAAAGCTTGACAATTCCAGCGCCCACTCGACAATCCTGCCTGTTGCTTCTGGATTTTGCAGTATCCTCTTCAGCAGAAAACGAGTGACGACTGTGACCTCATGTGCTTGGAAGTAATGGCACAGCTTTCTCGAAGCTATGAGGAGGCCGAAAAGCAATTTCTGCACACCAGAGTACCTTGACCTAGCCCCCTACAGAAGGGAACTGACAAAGTAAACTGGGCGCTGCACCATTCTCTTCTGCATCTTATCATGCTCCTGCGCAGATCCATCCTTGTCGGGACCAGAGCTTGTCGGCAAAGCCCCCTGCTTGTCGCTGGATGCATCTGCCATGGTTGCTGGATCATCATCTGCCTCCCTCTCCGCCACTAATGCATCACTAACCACTTGATTGGTTGCCTCTATATACAGCAGCAACTTCTCTTGTGGCTTAGGTGCGACAAGTGTTGGAGTGGACGACAGGTATCTCTTCAAGTCCTGCAGCGCAGCCTCCGCCTACGGAGTCCATTTCATTGGACCTGCCTTTTTCAATATTTTGAAAAACGGCAGGGCACGCTCAGCAGATCTAGAGATAAACCTGCTGAGAGTAGCCACGCAACCGGCAAGCCTTCGTACATCCTTGACGTGCTTTGGTGCTTCAATCTGCTCAATGGCCTTGATCTTGTCGTGATTGGCCTCAATTCCGCGTTGAGACACAAAGAACCCGACAAGCTTGCCGGAGGGGACTCCAAACACGCACTTCTCAGGGTTAAGCTTGAGGTTGATCTTGCGCAGATTTGCAAATGTTTCGTCTAAATCTTGAATCAGAGTTGCTTTGTCCTTGCTCTTGACCACTATGTCATCCATGTAGGCCTCCACATTTCTGTGCATTTGCGGCCCAAAAGCGTGGTGGACTACCCTTGCAAATGTTGAACCAGCATTCTTCAAACCGAAAGGCATCCATACGAAACAGTACGTGCCACACGGGGTGATGAATGCGGTCTTCTCCTCATCCTCTTCTGCCATGAAGATCTGATGGTATCCTGAGTATGCATCAAGAAATGAAAGCAAATCACATCCGGCCGTGGAGTCAACATTCTGTTCGATGCGCGGCAAAGGAAATGGGTCTTTTGGACAAGCTTTATTAACATCGGTAAAGTCGATACAAAGCCTCCATTTCCTGTTTGCCTTGCGCACAACTACAGGATTGGCCAACCACGTAGGATGGAGCACCCCTCTGACAAGGCCTGTTGCTTCCAACTTCTTGATTTCTTCTGCGATGAATTCTTGGCGCTCCACTGCCTGTTTCCTGACTTTCTGCTTGACGGGCCGCGCATGAGGACAGACGGCAAGGTGGTGCTCAATTACTTTCCTGGGAACACCGGGGATGTCAGACGGTTACCATGCAAACACGTCGACGTTCACCCGCAGGAAAGCAACGAGCGCGCTTTCCTATTTAGGGTCGAGAGTGGCACTGATGGTGAAAGTACCACCAGTGCCGTCCTCCTTTGCGGACACCTTCTTGGTCTCAGGTGGGGCTGCCATTGCCTTCTTACACTTGCCGGTGGAGCTCGATGGTATGTCCTTGACGGTAGCGCAGCACTCCGAAGAGGTGCGCTTGCCGGAGTGGGCATCAGAACTCTTGCTGGACTTGGTCTTCTTCTTCCCCCCGGGAGCTTCAGCGGCAAGTGACTTGCGATCTGTTGTGGCTGCTGCTTCCCGGTAGATCTTGTCGGCGCAGATAAGAGCATCCTTCTTGTCGCTAGGGACAGAGATGACACTTATCGGGCCTGGCATCTTCAGCATGTTGTATGCATAGTGAGAGGCTGCCATGAATTTGGCGAGTGCTGGACGGCCAAGGATTCCATTGTAAGGCAATGGAAAGTCAGCAACATCAAACGTAACCCTCTCAGTCCTGAAGTTCAACTTGCTGCCAAATGTTACTGGCAACGTGATCTTTCCCTTCGGCTTGCTCCTTCCCGGATTGATTCCTTGAAAAGTGCCGGTTTCTTCGAGCTCGCTGTTAGGGATCTGGAGTTTCTGGAGTACTGCGGAGGAGATCAGGTTCAAGCCGGCCCCGCCGTCAACTAGCATCTTAGTGACTTTGAGGTTGCGGATAGTTGGTGAAGCCAACATCGGCAAGCACCCGACCGCAGTTATGCGATCAGGGTGGTCCTCAATATGAAAGATGATAGGCGTGCTGCACCATTTCAGAGGCTTGCGTGACTCAATGGGTGGTTCTGCTGCATTGACTTCCTGCACCCATTGCTTGAGCTGGCGGTGTGAAGTATGCAGAGAAGCACTGCCGTCAACGCACAGGACCTCTGTGGCTTTCTGGAACTCCTGCTCATCCGTCTCCTCATCATCCATGTCTTCATCGTCGTCGTCATCTTCATCCTTGTCGCGGCCGCGAGGAGGTCTGTCTCCTTGCCGCTGCTTGGCCTTGCCGCGACGTCCTCCTTGGCCGGGACGTTTCTTGCCGGATCCTCCAGCACCTTCCTGGGCTTTCTCCTTATCGCGCCGCTCGTATTCAGCTTTCTGTTGCTCAACAAGCTGCTCAACTTTCTTGCAGCTCTAGAGATCGTGGCCCTTGGTGTGGTGGATCTTGCAATACTGTTTGTTGGTGTCGTCCTGCTTGTCGGTGACCGCCACAGCCTCTGCGGTAATCTCCTTGCCGGAGTCACCAGCTTTGGCTTTCTTGGCGCCACCACCGTTGCCGGACTGATCGATGACTAGCACCTCCTTTCCTTTCTTCTTCCTGTTGTTCCGCCGCCGGTTTTTCTTTGCCGGGGCAGCATCATCACTGTCAGATCCTCCTGCTCCTATGTTCTCTCCGGGTAGTCTCCTCCCTTCCTCAGCACGTGCACACTTGTCGACCAGGGCATATAGCTCACTGACGTCTCTGATCTTGCACATCGCCATCTCCTCCCGCATCCTGCGGTTTCGCACGTTCTGATGGAACGCGTTGATCACCGCGGCAGGGTGGACGTCTGGGATGTTGTGCTGTACATTGTTGAATCTCTGAATGTACTTGTGCACGGGTTCTCCTTCCTTCTGGGCGAGCAGATGAAGGTCACTCTCTTGGCCATGAGGCTTGTGGCCGCCTGTGAAGGCGCCGACAAACTGATGACATAAATCGGCCCAAGAGGATATGGAGTTGTCCGGCAAGTGCATGAGCCAGGATCTGACGTTGGGCTTGAGCACCAGCGGGAAGTAGTTGGCAAGGATCTTGTCGTCCCATCCCCCAGCAGCCTGCACCGCAATGGTGTAGATGCTGAGGAACTCCGACGGATGCGTCTTGCCGTCGTACTTCTCCGGTACGTCTGGCTTGAAGTTCTTCATGCTGGGCCACTGGACTTGCCGCAGCTCACGGGTGAACGCAGGGCAACCTACCACGTACGGCAGGTCGCCTGGTTCCCCTGGCGCATGCATGTCAACAGAAGGCCCAACGCGCTTGTCGGATTGACGTCGCACTTCTCTTTGGCGCTTGATGCGAGTACGAGCGTCTTCTTGCTATCGATCGTGAAAAACTTGGCGCTGATCGCGACAAGCTCGTAGATCCGACGATGCGGTGGAGTCGCTGTCGAGGTGGATCCGACGAGTCGGCGATCTTGGCCTTCGGGAGGGAGAGTGCATGGTGGTCGCACCCTCACCGGTCTTGTCGCGATCGGCTCGCGGCTGGCAACCCTGCTGTGGCAGCGACGGGCTCGGCTGCCATGGAGTGTCGCCGTTGGTGTAGCCGATGAGACTCTGAATGGTGGCCCTCCATTAATCGGTCTTGTCTGCCGTTGGAGGGTAATCCAGGAGCAGTTGAGCTCGTGCCAAAGCTTCTGCTGGAGTGGTGGGCGGCAGTAGCAAACGGTGCGAGGAGCGGGATGTGCTCGGACTTCTAACTATGTTAGAAGGAGCAGTATCCCGTCCAGGCGACCGTGTCTCGCTCGTGCCAGCACGTTGGCGTGCATGCTGGTCTTGAGCGACCCGAGATCCACCAGCTCGATCTTGGCCCAACAAACGTATGGTACTGCGAGTACCATGACGCTGTCGGTCCTGCGCCTCCTGAGACGGGCGTGGAACATGTACGGACGCCGAGGTTTGCGCAGCCTTGTCCTTGGACCTGGCGGCGTCGTGAGCTTCCTCGTCGACGTCCGTTCTTCCGCCAGCGTCCACCCCACCACACGCTTGCTCTGGTGGCGGTGGGACCGACGCGGACGGAACAGCTGCCTCCAAAGCCTTCTTCTTCGGTGGCATGTTGATGAAGAAAATGAAGATCTAGCTCATGTGAACGCCGGATCAGGTTCACACAACCTCGACGCCCCCTACCTGGCGCGCCAAAGATGTCGGGGAAACTGATCCACGAACAACTATGGGACCGGCGGACCGAGCCCCTTTCGGTACGGCGGGGGGCGGAGGTCGCACGAAGAGCAGATCAAGGCGAAGCACACGAGCAGTTTACCCAGCTTCGGAGCTCTCCGGAGAGATAATACTCCTACTGCTGCTTGTCTGATTCTATTATGTTCTTGCTCGAGAGAGCTAAGTGCTTTTCTGGCTTCCGAATGAACCGAACCCTTTCTACGTTGCGCTTGGGCCTCCTTTTATACGCTAAAGGGGTCACCGACAGGTGGCAACGTAGACAAGGGTACAAATGTAAAAAGAGAGGTGGTTGGTACAGCTACCTGTACAGTGCATCCTACCTAACCCTGACGGCAGGGGACAAAGGCATTAAATGCCCGTCTGCGTCGCCCAAACAGTGCAGAAAAGGTACCGTCAGGGACGCCACCGCTCACCATGATGGCAGTCTTGTCAGCTTCGCATGCCACCGCGCACCGCTGGCTGCACAGCCTCCCGCCACGCGCGCCTAGGGAGGCCCCCAGAGCGACACGTTGGTGGATGTGCTGGAGCGTGGGTACAGAGTGGTAGCCTACCGCGGCAAGCACCTTGCCGTGGCAGATGTCTTGTCGCGTCCGGGAGCTTGTCACTCACCGGGCCTTGCCGGGACGCGCGGCGCGTCGTGGCAAGTTTCTTAAAAGGCCTTGGTTGGCCTTCCCGGCAAGCTCCTCTTGCCGGGGCCTTGTCTCCTTGGCTTAAATACTTTGTTCTTGAATGGCTCCAAGGGAACCATGGAGGACCTTGGCGGTCGCCCGGCAAGCCTTGCCGCGGGGTGCTGCAACTGCCCGTGCACAAGTTCGGGGTACTAGGGTACCCCTACTCTAGTACACCGATAACCCTGGAGAGGGCGAGCCGGCAAGCCATGAAGGGAATCGCCTGGATTTTTACTGTCGAGGCTCAGCGATTTGTAAGGTCTACTTCCCCCTGTCTCGCGATAATAATATCTACTAGAGAGAGAGAGAGAGACTAACTATAGCCGGAGTGGCCGATGCATAACTGCGGATGCAACACATAATTGGCATCTCTTGGTTGCACCATGGTGTAAGCATTTCCCAAATAGGTGTTGGTGGCATTTAAAACATAATAAATCAGTAATACCACATAATTTGAAGATCGTGATTTACAACAGAAATTGCAAGCTCATGTATACCGAAAAACATAAATGCTTATGGTTGCCATAGAATTAGAAATAACCGAGAGCCTTAAAAAAGGCATGTTGAAAGTGATAACTTGTGATTCCATTGTAGATGTCAAAGTACATCGTCCAAGGATGGAGCAGTTAACCTTGCAACCCCCAACAATTATCTGCCTACACTATAATATTCTAAGACGATGAAATTCCCATTGAACAATATATACCTGCAATAGTAGATTTTTTTTTGCAGGAACCTCAGTAGTAGATTCAACATGTAGCCTAAAAGAAGGAACATAAGACGTCGTTGTCTTGCTGTAAATCAAACTTGATGATCCACGTGTTGCAATAAGCCTTGCAACCTATGGCAGAAATACACACAATAATTAAGACAGCCAGCAGAAACAACAGTATTCAGCGACCACATGAATACAATGCCTTGGCGTAGCTACTAAGCATCAGGTCAAGTAAATAGGCAACAAGCCTTGTGTTCCATTGGATTGCATCTAAAGAGTCCTTAACTCCAAAGATTCGAAGAGAAAAGAATCAAAATCATGCCTGAAACAAAACACGCAAGAAAAAAGTAAACATGTTCCTTGGAGAGGGCGAGCCGGCAAGCCATGAAGGGAATCGCCTGGATTTTTGCTCTCGAGGCTCAGCGATTCGTAAGGTCTGCTTCTCCCTGTCTCGTGATAATAATCTCTGCTAGAGAGAGAGAGAGAGGGAGAGAAAGTAAACATGTACCCTGGAGAGGGCGAGCCGGCAAGCCATGAAGGGAATCGCCTGGATTTTTACTGTCGAGCGTCAGCGATTCGTAAGGTCTGCTTCTCCCGATCTCGCGATAATAATATCTACTACAGAGAGAGAGAGAGAGAGAGAGAGAGAGACTAACTATAGCTGGAGTGGCCGATGCATAACTGCGGATGCAACACATAATTGGCATCTCTTGGTTGCACCATGGTGTAAGAATTTCCCAAATAGGTGTTGGTGGCATTTAAAACATAATAAATCAGTAATACCACATAATTTGAAGATCGTGATTTAAAACAGAAATTGCAAGCTCATGTATACCGAAAAACATAAATGCTTATGGTTTCCATAGAATTAGAAATAACCAAGAGCCTTAAAAAAAGGCATGTTGAAAGTGATAACTTGTGATTCCATTGTAGATGTCAAAGTACATCGTCCATGGATGGAGCAGTTAACCTTGCAACCCCCAACAATTATCTGCCTGCACTGTAATATTCTAACACGATGAAATTCCCATTGAACAATATAAACCTGCAATAGTAGATTTTTTTTGCAGGAACCTCAGTAGTAGATTCAGCATGTAGCCTAAAAGAAGGAACATAAGACGTCGTTGTCTTCCTGTAAATCAAACTTGATGATCCACGTGTTGCAATAAGCCTTGCAACCTATGGCAGAAATACACACAATAATATAGACAGCCAACAGAAACAACAGTATTCAACGACCACATGAATACAATGCCTTGGCGTAGCTACTAAGCATCAGGTCAAGTAAATAGGCAACAAGCCTTGTGTTCCATTGGATTGCATCTAAAGAGTCCTTAACTGCAAAGATTCGAAGAGAAAAGAATGAAAATCATGCCTGAAAAAAAAACATCCAAGAAAGAAGTAATCATGTACCCTCGAGAGGGCGAGCCGGCAAGCCATGAAGGGAATCGCCTGGATTTTTACTCTCGAGGCTCAGCGATTCGTAAGGTCTGCTTCTCCCTGTCTCGCGATAATAATCTCTGCTAGAGAGAGAGAGAGAGAGAAAGTAAACATGTACCCTGGAGAGGGCGAGATGGCAAGCCATGAAGGGAATCGCCTAGATTTTTACTGTCGAGGCTCAGCGGTTCATAAGGTCTGCTTCTCCCTGTCTCGCGATAATAATATCTACTAGAGAGAGAGAGAGAGAGAGAGACTAACTATAGCCGGAGAGGCCGATGCATAACTATGGATGCAACAGATAATTGGCATCTCTTGGTTGCACCATGGTGTAAGAATTTCCCAAATAGGTGTTGGTGACATTTAAAACATAATAAATCAGTAATACCACATAATTTGAAGATCGTGATTTACAACAGAAATTGCAAGCTCATGTATACCGAAAAATATAAATGCTTATGGTTGCAATAGAATTAGAAATAACCGAGAGCCTTAAAAAAGGAATGTTGAAAGTGATAACTTGTGATTCCATTGTAGATGTCAAAGTACATCGTCCATGGATGGAGCAGATAACCTTGC
Organism: Triticum aestivum; assembly: GCF_018294505.1. NCBI lineage: Eukaryota > Viridiplantae > Streptophyta > Magnoliopsida > Poales > Poaceae > Triticum > Triticum aestivum. Next base: position 299,347,805 of record NC_057795.1, on the reverse strand, counting down.
AACCCCCAACAACTATCTGCCTGCATTGTAATATTCTAAGAGGATGAAATTCCCATTGAACAATATATACCTGCAATAGTAGCTTATTTTTTTTGCAGGAACCTCAGTAGTAGATTCAACATGTAGCCTGAAAGAAGGAACATAAGACGTCGCTGTCTTGCTGTAAATCAAATTTGCTGATCCACGTGTTGCAAGAAGCCTTGCAACCTATGGCAGAAATACACACAATAATTAAGACAGCCAGCAGAAACAACAGTATTCAGCGACCACATGAATACAATGCCTTGGCGTAGCTACTAAGCATCAGGTCAAGTAAATAGGCAACAAGCCTTGTGTTCCATTGGATTGCATCTAAAGAGTCCTTAAATCCAAAGATTCAAAGAGAAAAGAATCAAAATCATGCCTGAAACAAAACACGCAAGAAAAAAGTAAACATGTACCCTGGAGAGGGCGAGCCGGCAAGCCATGAAGGGAATCGCCTGGATTTTTACTGTCGAGGGTCAGCGATTCGTAAGGTCTGCTTCTCCCTGTCTCGCGATAATAATATCTGCCAGAGAGAGAGAGAGAGAGAGTAAACATGTACCCTGGAGAGGGCGAGCCGGCAAGCCATGAAGGGAATCGCCTGGATTTTTACTGTCGAGGCTTTGCGATTCGTAAGGTCCGCTTCTCCCTGTCTCGTGATAATAATATCTACTAGAAAGAGAGAGAGAGAGAGAGAGGGAGAGAGAGAGAGAGACTAACTATAGCCGGAGTGGCCGATGCATAACTGCGGACGCAACACATAATTGGCATCTCTTGGTTGCACCATGGTGTAAGCATTTAACAAATAGGTGTTGGTGACATTTAAAACATTATAAATCAGTAATACCACATAATTTGAAGATCGTGATTTACAACAGAAATTGCAAGCTCATGTATACCGAAAAATATAAATGCTTATGGTTGCAATAGAATTAGAAATAACCGAGAGCCTTAAAAAAGGCATGTTGAAAGTGATAACTTGTGATTGCATTGTAGATGTCAAAATACATCGTCCATGGATGGAGCAGTTAACCTTGCAACTCCCAAAAACTATCTACCTGCACTGTAATATTCTAAGACGATGAAATTCCCATTGAACAATATATACCTGCAATAGTAGCTTCTTTTTTTGCAGGAACCTCAGTAGTAGATTCAGCATGTAGCCTGAAAGAAGGAACATAAGACGTCGCTGTCTTGCTGTAAATCAAATTTGCTTATCCACGTGTTGCAATAAGCCTTGCAACCTATGGTAGAAATACACACAATAATAAAGACAGCCAGCAGAAACAACAGTATTCAGCGACCACATGAATTCAATGCCTTGGCGTAGCTACTAAGCATCAGGTCAAGTAAATAGGCAACAAGCCTTGTGTTCCATTGGATTGCATCTAAAGAGTCCATAACTCCAAAGATTCGAAGAGAAAAGAATGAAAATCATGCCTGAAACAAAACATGCAAGAAAAAAGTAAACATGTACCCTGGAGAGGGAGAGCCGGCAAGCCATGTAGGGAATCGCTTGGATTTTTACTGTCGAGGCTCGGCGATTCGTAAGGTCTGCTTCTCCCTGTCTCACGATAATAATCTCTGCTAGAGAGAGAGAGAGAGAGAGAGAGTGAGTGAGAGAGAGAGAGAGACTAACTATAGCCGGAGAGGCCGATGCATAACTGCGGATGCAACACATAATTGGCATCTCTTGGTTGCACCATGGTGTAAGCATTTCCCAAATAGGTGTTGGTGACATTTAAAACATAATAAATCAGTAATACCGCATAATTTGAAGATTGTGATTTACAACAGAAATTGCAAGCTCATGTATACCGAAAAGTATAAATGCTTATGGCTGCAATAGAATTAGAAATAACCGAGAGCCTTAAAAAAGGCATGTTGAAAGTCATAACTTGTGATTCCATTGTAGATGTCAAAATACATCGTCCATGGATGGAGCAGTTAACCTTGCAACATCCAACAACTATATGCCCGCACTGTAATATTCTAAGACGATGAAATTCCCATTGAACAATATATACCTGCAATAGTAGATTCTTTTTTTTGCAGGAACCTCAGTAGTAGATTCAGCATGTAGCCCGAAAGAAGGAACATAAGACATCACTGTCTTGCTGTAAATCAAATTTGCTGATCCACGTGTTGCAAGAAGCCTTGCAACCTACAGCAGAAATACACACAATAATTAAGAGAGCCAGCAGAAACAACAGTATTCAATGACCACATGAATACAATGCCTTGGCATAGCTACTAAGCATCAGGTCAAGTAAATAGGCAACAAGCTTTGTGTTCCATTGGATTGCATCTAAAGAGTCCTGAACTCCAAAGATTCGAAGAGAAAAGAATCAAAATCATGCCTGAAACAAAACACGCAAGAAAAAAGTAAACATGTACCCTGGAGAGGGCGAGCCGACAAGCCATGAAGGGAATCGCCTAGAGTTTTACTCTCGAGGCTCAGCGATTCTTAAGGTATGCTTCTCCCTGTCTCGCGATAATAATCTCTGCTAGAGAGAGAGAGAGAGAGAGAGTAAACATGTACCCTGGAGAGGGTGAGCCGGCAAGCCATGTAGGGAATCGCCTGGATTTTTACTGTCGAGGCTCGGCGATTCGTAAGGTCTGCTTCTCCTTGTCTCACGATAATAATCTCTACTAGAGAGAGAGAGAGAGAGTGAGAGAGAGAGAGAGAGTGAGAGAGAGAGAGAGACTAACTATAGCCGGAGAGGCCGATGCATAACTGCGGATGCAACACATAATTGGCATCTCTTGGTTGCACCATGGTGTAAGCATTTCCCAAATCGGTGTTGGTGACATTTAAAACATAATAAATCAGTAATACCACATAATTTGAAGATCGTGATTTACAATAGAAATTGCAGGCTCATGTATACCGAAAAGTATAAATGCTTATGGCTGCAATAGAATTAGAAATAACCGAGAGCCTTAAAAAAGGCATGTTGAAAGTCATAACTTGTGATTCCATTGTAGATGTCAAAATACATCATCCATGGATGGAGCAGTTAACCTTGCAACCTCCAACAACTATCTGCCCGCGCTGTAATATTCTAAGACGATGAAATTCCCATTGAACAATATATACCTGCAATAGTAGATTCTTTTTTGCAGGAACCTCAGTAGTAGATTCAGCATGTAGCCTGAAAGAAGGAACATAAGACATCACTGTCTTGCTGTAAATCAAATTTGCTGATCCACGTGTTGCAAGAAGCCTTGCAACCTACGGCAGAAATACACACAATAATTAAGACAGCCAGCAGAAACAACAGTATTCAACAACCACATGAATACAATGCCTTGGCATAGCTACTAAGCATCAGGTCAAGTAAATAGGCAACAAGCCTTGTGTTCCATTGGATTGCATCTAAAGAGTCCTGAACTCTAATGATTCGAAGAGAAAAGAATCAAAATCATGCCTGAAACAAAACACGCAAGAAAAAAGTAAACGTGTACCCTGGAGAGGGCGAGCCGACAAGCCATGAAGGGAATCGCCTAGAGTTTTACTCTCGAGGCTCTGCGATTCGTAAGGTATGCTTCTCCCTGTCTCGCGATAATAATCTCTGCTAGAGAGAGAGAGAGAGAGAGAGAGAGAGTAAACATGTACCCTGGAGAGGGCGAGCCGGCAAGCCATGTAGGGAATCGCCTGGATTTTTACTGTCGAGGCTCAGCGATTCGTAAGGTCTGCTTCTCCCTGTCTCACGATAATAATCTCTACTAGAGAGAGAGAGAGAGAGTGAGAGAGAGAGAGAGTGAGAGAGAGAGAGACTAACTATAGCCGGAGAGGCCGATGCATAACTGCGGATGCAACACATAATTGGCATCTCTTGGTTGCACCATGGTGTAAGCATTTCCCAAATAGGTGTTGGTGACATTTAAAACATAATAAATCAGTAATACCACATAATTTGAAGATCGTGATTTACAATAGAAATTGCAGGCTCATGTATACCGAAAAGTATAAATGCTTATGGCTGCAATAGAATTAGAAATAACCGAGAGCCTTAAAAAAGGCATGTTGAAAGTCATAACTTGTGATTCCATTGTAGATGTCAAAATACATCATCCATGGATGGAGCAGTTAACCTTGCAACCTCCAACAACTATCTTCCCGCGCTGTAATATTCTAAGACGATGAAATTCCCATTGATCAATATATACCTGCAATAGTAGATTCTTTTTTTTGCAGGAACCTCAGTAGTAGATTCAGCATGTAGCCTGAAAGAAGGAACATAAGACATCACTGTCTTGCTGTAAATCAAATTTGCTGATCCACGTGTTGCAAGAAGCCTTGCAACCTACGGCAGAAATACACACAATAATTAAGACAGCCAGCAGAAACAACAGTATTCAACGACCACATGAATACAATGCCTTGGCATAGCTACTAAGCATCAGCTCAAGTAAATAGGCAACAAGCCTTGTGTTCCATTGGATTGCATCTAAAGAGTCCTGAACTCCAATGATTCGAAGAGAAAAGAATCAAAATCATGCCTGAAACAAAACACGCAAGAAAAAAGTAAACATGTACCATGGAGAGGGCGAGCCGACAAGCCATGAAGGGAATCGCTTGGAGTTTTGCTCTCGAGGCTTAGCGATTCGTAAGGTCCGCTTCTCCCTGTCTCGCGATAATAATCTCTGCTAGATAGAGAGAGAGAGAGAGTGAGAGAGAGAGAGAGTAAACATGTACCCTGGAGAGGGCGAGCCGGCAAGCCATGTAGGGAATCGCCTGGATTTTTACTGTCGAGGCTCGGCGATTTGTAAGGTCTGCTTCTCCCTGTCTCACGATAATAATCTCTACTAGAGAGAGAGAGAGTGAGAGAGAGAGAGAGAGTGAGAGAGAGAGAGAGACTAACTATAGCCGGAGAGGCCGATGCATAACTGCGGATGCAACACATAATTGGCATCTCTTGGTTGCACCATGGTGTAAGCATTTCCCAAATAGGTGTTGGTGACATTTAAAACATAATAAATCAGTAATACCACATAATTTGAAGATCGTGATTTACAATAGAAATTGCAGGCTCATGTATACCGAAAAATATAAATGCTTATGGTTGCAATAGAATTAGAAATAACCGAGAGCCTTGAAAAAGCCATGTTGAAAGTGATAACTTGTGATTCCATTGTAGATGTCAAAGTACATCGTCCATGGATGGAGCAGTTAACCTTGCAACCCCCAACAACTATCTGCCTGCACTATAATATTCTAAGACGATGAAATTCCCGTTGAACAATATATACCTGCAATAGTAGATTCATTTTTTATAGGAACCTCAGTAGTAGATTCAGCATGTAGCCTGAAAGAAGGAACATAAGACGTCGCTGTCTTGCTGTAAATCAAATTTGCCGATCCACGTGTTGCAAGAAGCCTTGCAACCTATGGCAGAAATACACACAATAATTAAGACAGCCAGCAGAAACAACAGTATTCAGCGACCACATGAATACAATGCCTTGGCGTAGCTACTAAGCATCAGGTCAAGTAAATAGGCAACAAGCCTTTCGTTCCATTGGATTGCATCTAAAGAGTCCTTAACTCCAAACATTCGAATAGAAAACAATCAAAATCATGCCTGAAACAAAACACACAAGAAAAAAGTATACATGTACCCTGGAGAGGGCGAGCCGGCAAGCCATGAAGGGAATCGCCTAGATTTTTACTCTCGAGGCTGAGAGATTCGTAAGGTCTGCTTCTCCCTGTCTCGCGATAATAATCTCTGCTACAGAGAGAGAGGGAGAGAGAGGGAGAGAGAGGATGAGAGAGAGAGAGAGAGAGACTAACTATAGCCAGAGAGGCCGATGCATAACTGCGGATGCAACAGATAATTGGCATCTCTTGGTTGCACCATGGTGTAAGCATTTCCCAAATAGGTGTTGGTGCCATTTAAAACATAATAAATCAGTAATACCACATAATTTGAAGATCGTGATTTACAAAAGAAACTGCAAGCTCATGTATACCGAAAAATATAAATGCTTATGGTTGCAATAGATTTAGAAATAACCGAGAGCCTTAAAAAAGGCATGTTGAAAGTGATAACTTATGATTCGATTGTAGATGTCAAAGTACATCGTCCATGGATGGAGCAGTTAACCTTGCAACCCCCAACAACTATCTGCCCGCACTATAATATTCTAAGACGATGAAATTCCCATTGAACAATATATACCTGCAATAGTAGATTCTTTTTTTTGCAGGAACCTCAGTAGTAGATTCAGCATGTAGCCTGAAAGAAGGAACATAAGACATCACTGTCTTGCTGTAAATCAAATTTGCTAATCCACGTGTTGCAAGAAGCCTTGCAACCTATGGCAGAAATAGACACAATAATTAAGACAGCCAGCAGAAACAACAGTGTTCAGCAACCACATGAATACAATGCCTTGGCGTAGCTACTAAGCATCAGGTCAAGTAAATAGGCAACAAGCCTTGTGTTCCATTGGATTGCATCTAAAGAGTCCTTAACTCCAAATATTTGAAGAGAAAACAATCAAAATCATGCCTGAAACAAAACACGCAAGAAAAAAGTAAACATGTACCCTGGAGAGGGCGAGCCGGCAAGCCATGAAGGGAATCGCCTGGAGTTTTACTGTCGAGGCTCAACGATTCGTAAGGTCTGCTTCTCCCTATCTTGCGATAATAATCTCTACTTGAGAGAGAGAGAGAGATAGATAGAGAGAGACTAACTATAGCCGAAGAGGCCGATGCATAACTGCGGATGCAACACATAATTGGCATCTCTTGGTTGCACCATGGTGTAAGCATTTCCCAAATAGGTGTTGGTGACTTTTAAAACAAAATAAATCAGCAATACCACATAATTTGAAGATCGTGATTTACAACAGAAATTGCAAGCTCATGTATACCGAAAAATATAAATGGTTATGGTTGCAATAGAATTAGAAATAACCGAGAGCCTTAAAAAAGGCATGTTGACAGTGATAACTTGTGATTCCATTGTAGATGTCAAAGTACATCGTCCATGGATGGAGCAGTTAACCTTGCAACACCCAACAACTATCTGCCTGCACTGTAATATTCTAAGACGATGAAATTCCCATTGAACAATATATACCTGCAATAGTAGATTCTTTTTTCTGCAGGAACCTCAGTAGTAGATTCAGCATGTATCCTGAAAGAAGGAACATAAGACGTCGCTGTCTTGCTGTAAATCAAATTTGCTAATCCACGTGTTGCAAGAAGCCTTGCAACCTATGGCAGAAATAGACACAATAAATAAGACAGCCAGTAGAAAGAACAGTGTTCAGCAACCACATGAATACAATGCCTTGGCGTAGCTACTAAGCATCAGGTCAAGTAAATAGGCAACAAGCCTTGTGTTCCATTGGATTGCATCTAAAGAGTCCTTAACTCCAAATATTTGAAGAGAAAACAATCAAAATCATGCCTGAAACAAAACACGCAAGAAAAAAGTAAACATGTACCCTGGAGAGGGCGAGCCGGCAAGCCATGAAGGGAATCGCCTGGAGTTTTACTGTCGAGGCTCAACGATTCGTAAGGTCTGCTTCTCCCTATCTTGCGATAATAATCTCTACTTGAGAGAGAGAGAGAGATAGATAGAGAGAGACTAACTATAGCCGAAGAGGCCGATGCATAACTGCGGATGCAACACATAATTGGCATCTCTTGGTTGCACCATGGTGTAAGCATTTCCCAAATAGGTGTTGGTGACTTTTAAAACAAAATAAATCAGCAATACCACATAATTTGAAGATCGTGATTTACAACAGAAATTGCAAGCTCATGTATACCGAAAAATATAAATGGTTATGGTTGCAATAGAATTAGAAATAACCGAGAGCCTTAAAAAAGGCATGTTGACAGTGATAACTTGTGATTCCATTGTAGATGTCAAAGTACATCGTCCATGGATGGAGCAGTTAACCTTGCAACACCCAACAACTATCTGCCTGCACTGTAATATTCTAAGACGATGAAATTCCCATTGAACAATATATACCTGCAATAGTAGATTCTTTTTTCTGCAGGAACCTCAGTAGTAGATTCAGCATGTATCCTGAAAGAAGGAACATAAGACGTCGCTGTCTTGCTGTAAATCAAATTTGCTGATCCACGTGTTGCAAGAAGCCTTGCTACCTATGGCAGAAATACACACAATAAATAAGACAGCCAGTAGAAAGAACAGTATTCAACGACCTCATGAATACAATGCCTTGGCGTAGCTACTAAGCATCATGTCAAGTAAATAGGCAACAAGCCTTGTGTTCCATTGGATTGCATCTAAATAGTCCTTAACTCCAAAGATTCCAAGAGAAAACAATCAAAATCATGCCTTAAACAAAACACACAAGAAAAAAGTAAACATGTACCCTGGAGAGGGCGAGCCGGCAAGCCATGAAGGGAATCGCCTGGATTTTTACTCTCGAGGCTCAGTGATTCGTAAGGTCTGCTTCTCCCTGTCTCGCAATAATAATCTCTGCTAGAGAGAGAGAGAGAGAGAGGGAGGGAGAGAGAGAGAGAGAGTGCGAGAGAGAGTCTAACTATAGCCGGAGAGGCCGATGCATAACTGCGGATGCAACACATAATTGGCATCTCTTGGTTTCACCATGGTGTAAGCATTTACCAAATAGGTTTTGGTGACATTTAAAACATAATAAATCAGTAATACCACATAATTTGAAGATCGTGATTTACAACAGAAATTGCAAGCTCATGTATACCGAAAAATATAAATGCTTATGGTTGCAATAGAATTAAAAATAACCAAGAGCCTTAAAATGGCATGTTGAAAGTGATAACTTGTGATTCCGTTGTAGATGTCAAAGTACATCGTCCATTGTCAGGACCCCGACTCAATGCCACATCGATCTAGCATGTAACACCTCATATCACTTTGCGGCCTCACGCACGGTATTCCCACGGGTGTCGCCTTACCTTTGCCCGGGACCGTTTGCGTCTTTTGGCACACGTATATGATAGTGTCGCTAGCATCCATATGATAAGGAGCCCGGGCTGACATGGCTAGTCGTAAACCCAAAGTGGCACAAACTTACAGGGACAGGCATCCATGACCCAACATCGAACGTGTCGGTCATCAGCGAGTGAATCCAGGCTGTAGCACTGGGCTAGCAGGACTCCGGTGAACCGGGCTGTAGCGGGCTAACAGGACTCCGGTATTCATCGTGTGACATTTCCCCGAAGGGACAGACACAGGAACGAAGAAGGACACATGCCGGCCAGCCTAAGTGTTCCGGAGCAGTAGCAAGCTACCCTGGCTCGGTGGAAACACTAGGAGACATTTCCCGATAAGAGGGGCTACTAAGGATAAACAACTAGATAGTCAGATCCCACACATACCAAGCATTTCAATAACATACACACAATATGCTCGATATGTGCAAGTACAACATGGCATCACAACATGACTCTACGACACAAGTATTTAATCAATAGGCTCCGAGGAGCGAGATATTACAAACAGGGGGTCTCACGACCCAACATTCAGAGCATACAAATCAAAGCACAAGCGGAAGCTATCATGTTTGAGTACAGACATCTATAAATAAAAAAAGGCTGAGAAGCCTGACTATCTACAAAATCCTGCCGAGGGCACAAGATCGTAGCTGAGGTAACAAGCTAAACGTCGAAGTCCATGTGGAGCTACTAGCGAGACCGAAGTCTCTCTGCAAAAACATAAAATAGAAAAACGTGAGTACAAATGTACCCAGCAAGACTTACATCAGAACTAACTACATATGCATCATTATCAACAAAGGGATGGTGGGGTTTAACTTCAGCAAGCCATCTTTGACTTGGTGGCTATCCTACACTACGACTGCAAGTAACTCTTTTGAGGTGGCGCACACGAGTCCACATATTCACCGTATCAATACACCACTATGGATCCGCTCCCGTCTCCCTACGAGAACGCCATCCATAGCACTCACGCTTATCTTGCGTATTTTAGAGTATCCACTTTCACTTGTCTATGAACTGATATAAGCAACCCAGAAGTCCTTTTCCGCGGACACGGCTATTCGAATAGATGATGTTAACCCTGCAGGGGTGCACTTCTTCACACACGCTCTCACCACTTACTGCCGTTTACACGACATGTACTCGGCAACCTTCAAGCGGAAGCCCAACGTGGGTGTCGGCCACAGCCTGCCCAAACACTCGAGTCTCTAGTCCAGGTTTATCGCCTATTCGGGTTCCATCCATGAGGAGATCCGGCCGGAGTTTCGCTCACAGCCCCAAACGATGTGAACAGGGTTCCGTGACACCAAACGGGCGCCCGGTTTACCCGGCCACGTTCCTACCGCATCACAGCCCACCCCTACGGTCAGCGCTGCGCACGGCCTCCAGCATACTACAAACACCAGAAACTACTTGCAACTCCTGGACAGAGGACAAGGGTGATCAAGAAGCCGAGAGGGTCCATTGGTTTCGGGCCCAATGCGTGGTAGTAGCTGAATCATGGATCACAAACACAGAACTCAGTTCCTGAGGACGGCTGCAATGAGACAACCCACCATGTACTCCTACATGGCCTCTCACCGCTACCTTTACCAAATCGTATTCACACACTTAGCTCACACACAGTAGGACATGTTCACACACCTCTGATTCATCCCCGATGAATCAGACCTGACTCAACTCTAAGCAGTAGCAGGCATGACAAACAAGCATGAATGAGTAGGCACAACAGGGCTCAAACAACTCCTACTCATGCTAGTGGGTTTCATCTATTTACTGTGGCATGACAGGTCATGCAAAGGATAAAGGGGTTCAGCTACCACAGCAAGTAACAGTTGAATCGTTGTTGTCTTAATGCAGTAAAAGAGAGCAGGGCGAGAGAGTAGGATTGTATCGGAATGAACAAGGGGGTTTTGCTTGCCTGGCACTTCTGAAGATAACATTGAGTCTTCATCAGTGTCAACGATCACAACGTCAGAACATCGTCTATCGGGAGGGAACAGATACCGGCAACAAAGAAGAAATACAATCAATGCAATGCACAATATGATGCATGCTCATGACATGGCAAAATGCATGTGTTTTGGGCTAATGCAACTACCAACAGATTAAATGAAGTTGGTTTGAATACAAGATTCAAATTCAAACTCCATATGTGATTATTCAAATGCCATTTTAATTGATTTGCTAAACAGCAGCTATAAGTTGTTCTAACATGCATGAAAATGGTACAGATGGATTCCTTGATTTTTTCTGATAATTTTTCATATATAAATTATTTAATTTGGAGTTACGGTTAATTTTCTATGATTTATTGAAGTTTAGGGCATTTTCTGAAATTCCTGAATAATAATAAATCCAGAAATGAATTATGGCATCAGCACCACGTCACTGTGACGTCAGCAGAGTCAACTGGTCTGGCTCGGGTCAAACCTGACGTGTGGGGTCCACACGTCAGTGACACAGGTTAGACAGAGGGGTTAGTTTAGTTTAATTAAGGATTAGGGGCACTAGGGCCCACATGTCAGTGTCAGGGGGTTAGATTAGGTGGTGATTAGCTTAAACTAATCACCTGATGGCGGGGGCCCACCTGTCATAGACCCAGGGGAGGTCAAACCCCTGGTCAAACGACTCAATCCCGCCGGCGTTGAGTCGCCGGCGAGGCCGAGGCGGGGGAGGCCTTCGGGTTTCTTGCTCCGGCGACCAAACGGACGGAGGAGGGGCTCTACGGATAGCTGGAAGAGCGCCGCGTCTTCCTGTGGAGTCGGTTGGGGTCAGGGCGGCCGGAATCGGCGCCAGCGACGAGCTAGGTAGCCGCCGGAGTTCGGGTGAGCTCGGAGTCGGCGTTAGGGAGCATAGCAGAGGGTGCGGATGGGTGCTATGGCCTCCTGGGGGTGCACTGAGCACGGCAGCGTGCTCGGTTGCAGGTCTAGGCAATCGTGGCTACGGCGGCGACATGGCCGGCGGCGAAGAGCTCTCGGCTCCGACGGTTGTCGGTGTTAGAGGAAGAAAACGAGTCGGGGGAGAGGGGGAAAAGACGGAGGAGCTCACGTGGATCCCGTAGAGGTGGACGGCGAGCTCGGGGAAGGCCGAACGGCGACGAATTTGACGACGGCGATCCTCGGTGGCCTAGGAGGGGAACGGCGAGGCTAGCGGCATCCAGGGGCTCTTCTGGTCGCGTGAGACGACGAGGAGGACGAGGGAGGACCGGCGGAGCTCGGGAGCGCGTCGGGAAGGAGAGGGGGTGGCGGTGGCTGCGAGGGAGCTCGTCGGTGGCGGCGGCTCCGTTCGGGCGAGTGAGAGAGAGGTCCAGGGGAGAGGATAAGGACGCGGGAGAGTGAGGGAGAGAGGCAGG
>NC_057795.1:299298002-299334901 GCF_018294505.1 Triticum aestivum | reverse complement strand
GCGTGCCCGTCCTCCTGGCAGGGAGGAAGACGACAGGGGAGGGAGTGGAGATGGGCTGGGCCGGTAGGTGGCGCCAGGTAGGCTGCGGGTAAGTGGCCCAGGTAGGTTTCCTCTCTTTCCTGTTTTATTGTTCTGTTTGTTTTATTTTTATTTAATTCTTTTGCCACTGTTTTGAATTTAAAAATAATTCAAACAATGCCAAAAGCTCCTCTGAATATTTTTATGTTGCTTGATGGACTTTTCCAAAAGCACATAAAATGTTTCAGGGTATTTGGAAATATATTCTATACAGGTTATGAATATAATTCCAAATGCAAATAAAATAATGATTTAAATTCAGTGCCCAAAATATTCCTCAAAATGCTCATTATTTTTGGTTTGGTGCAAAAACCTTTGCCAAATATAACCAACATTATTAAGGCCATTTTGGAAACACTGAATGCAATTTCCAGGGTTCTTTTGCCCTGCTTTTAATTAAAATTTTGAGGCTTCAACAATCCTCAATTCATGTTTCAGAAATTTAAATATGATGCCTGGATGAAGATGCAACTATTTACAAACAATATTCTAGGGCTGTGACAACTCACCCCCACTAAACAAGAATCTCGACCCGAGATTCAAATGTAGGGTAAGGTGAAGGGGGAACGCAACTAGTACAATCTTCACGATCCAGGGTGCACTTCAATTGAACGTTGATTCATTCACCATCATTGTCTTGAAGTCTTGCTCTGAGAAATCCTGTCAACGTGACATGGAGGGAAGAAGGAGACTCTAAAAGGGTCGATCTTCTCGACGATCGAACAACTCACGGAATGAGACATAGGACCATCTCTCGGGTTGAGACACGAGATACACATCAAGAGGGGTGGAAAGAAACGGATGACGAAGGTTCACTAGGTAGACCACAATTCCACACCTAAGAGGGTGGTGAACGGTTGTCAACGTAGCGAGGAGTTGAGTTTCCATGATACCATAACGATGCACCTTAAGGAAGGTGACTCGTAGAAATATCCCCTTAAGTGGCAAAAGGAATTACCTTTGATTCAGAGATCATTGAGACTCTTTAAACCAGCCTAAGGCAGTTCTCGAGCAATCGTTTGGAGGGGGTCGGTGGAATGGCATACTCGGACTTGGATGATGTGGATTACCTTGTTGAAGACAACGCAATGGATGATTTTTGCTTATCACCGGAAATGGAAGAGACCCATGGTAGAATGGCACATTGGCGGTGCAAGCTGGGAACAAAATGCAAATGCTGGGAATGATTCTGGTAACTGGGGAAGAACCCAACAATAGAGAGTGAATTCACTGTTTGAGAAGGTCATAGCATTGCCGAGGAAACTGAGAGCATCCCAATTAGAGCCGATGATAACACGTAGCGCTTGTGCGTGCTCTCAAGAACTTGAGCATTTCCACAATCATCAAGGTTTTATCAACAACCGTGTCAAGGGTGCTGACAACACAACATACTACCATGATGAATAGCGATGGACGATGCAGATGCGAAGGAGGATAACACTTTCTCAGATTTCACCTTAGCGAGGCCAAGCAAATAAAATCTGGATGATCAGCCGAGAGACATTTAGCACTCCGCTTCTAATGTTCTCCTTGATGTGCTAGCGTAATCCACCCATAGATATGGTTTGATATCTAGAACATCAAGTAAAAAGGTCGGACTTCGGAACACAGAAATCCATAGGGGCAACTAGGGAGTAATCCTACGAAATCCCTATGGGGAGGTGGCCAACTTCCTCAAACAAGATACTATAATAATAGGTCTACCGGATGGGTGTGTTGGCCACGACATCCACCTTGCCGGTTATTGAGAGACCAATATTATAATTCTTGGGAAATGTTCCAACCATCACATCTGCCTGAGATTCAGATCTGGTTGGTGTCAGGATATCCCAGACTCATCAAGTCTAGAAAGAAAAATTGAAGTTTGGAACACAAATCGACGAGATAATGTTACGGGATTCTCGGGGAGTGAGCTACGATAGTAAGCTCCAAAACATGAGCTGGTTCTGCTACAAACATGCGAACACGTTGTCCCAGACAAGCATGGCCACATAGCAGTCTTATAATTAAACACTACTGAGTTCAGGTGGAGAACCATCATCGAGGATATCGAAGTCTTTACGCAAGTCCATGGATTAGATCCCAAGCATAGACTTCTTTTCCTTGAACAAGTCAATCAGTGGCTTAGTGTGCTAGGGACACATATAGAATGAAGGTTGCAAGTCTCCAGACTACAGAATACTTCGCACGTGTGCATGACTGATTTGGGATGATTCCAAAGGAAACAAAACAATCTTTCTCAAATTCACGGCGGCAACTTTCACCAAATGCACGTGTATAAGAGGAAGTCACTCCTTTCATCAAACAAATACTTCATGAGCTAGCATGAAGAAAATGCTTTCAAAAGTTTCCAACACTAGCTTAATGTTCAACAACATCATGGAGGAGATAAGGATGTTGCCAATGGGCTCAACAACAATTCATCTAGGTTTCCTTTTAAAAGGAATTCCATAGTTAAGTGAACACGGTGATAGCATTGGTCAGACCAAAGATGTAATGGTGTATGCTTGAGGGATCAACCACGAATAAGACAACATTACGAGCATCATTGGTACTGATTTGATTTGACGATAGCCCACACTCAAATCAAAGGATTGATAAGACAATAGGTCCAGCAACTGATCACAAGGACCAATCGATGAAGATATCATCTTTCTTCAACACACACTACACAAGAATATCCCTTTGGAACGAACTAAGTCAGGCAAGCTTTTATCTTCCAACTCTCCAAGTTGTTGTCTAGCTTAACCAACTAGCTCAGGGATATCTAACACCGATTCTTGGAGAGAAGGTGGTTCACAAGAAACCAACTTGATCACGAGCTCAACATAACAGTCAGGGAACAACCTGGTAATACTTCCGAGAAGATATTCGGAAAATCACGAACCACCGGTATGTTACTAAGCTCGAGAACAATCTCGCTTTTGAGGGCAAGACGATATGATCAAATGAGTGAGGACTTGACAAGATCCTAACTCATCAATCGAAGGGTGCACCGAAATAAGGACTAGGTAGCACGATCAGTCTTAGAAGGATGATTCAAAAGCCAACATGCTAAGAATGAAATTATTATCCTCTAACTACCAAGCAACGAGGTTGCTGGGAGTATTGATTTCACACATCACAATTCATTTGTCGGTATTCCGTTTGCATCAACACGAGGCCGAGGAATAACTTATGATGGTGAGAAGTATCACTACGTCAAAATTCATGAGAGTTGGTGCAGTTCTCATGACAATTCTGACATAAAGGGGGTAATACTCCAAGGTAGAACAGAACCAAAAGCTGTATTGGCATTTGATCTGCGGAATACAACTACTTTGACCCAATCCTAGATATGGATGAGGTACTGGAGTTTGTTTCTCCAAGTCATTCAGGACAGAATGGCTTGACGGACCACAAGGGTAATAGGCATCGATAAACGAATGCATGCATACCCTTGACTATCAATTGATAGACGAAGGTCAGTAGACAACTAAAGAGGGACAACTCAAAGGAACATATAATTTTCTGAGTTGTGGATGCATAGATTAGTATGTCGAGCGAGATCAACATTTCTTCCAGATAACCCATGCAGAGAGGTAGGACTGGCAGAGTCACGATTTATGAATGGAGATCTCCTCAAGAGTACTCTAATTGTGATCTTTTGATCCAATAAACATCTGCCATAAGCGATTCATAGTATTTGGGAGAAGGAAATACCACGGACCTCGAGGACTATCGCAAAGTTACTAATATCCTGAAGGAACTAGCAAACACTATCAACATGAAATAAGTAGAGTGAATCTCGGGTTCAAAACCCAGAAATAGAATACCTACTACTAAGTAGCATCACGGGATGCTTCCGAGAATAAAGGCCAGAATCATCACACTGGGAACACAGATCATGGCTAGACCACTAGATGATCCCCTAAGCACTTAGGGTCATAATAATAATTCCAACATATATGTCGAGGCAATAATTACCTCAACACACCGATTAGTGTGGTTAATCTGGCCCATGGGAACATTGAAATGGGAAGAAAGGATTTGCAAATGCATCAGACTACTTAGAAACCTGGGATGACTCGGACAACATAACGGCTGTAAATGCTCAGAAAAGAATTGAGACATTCACAAAATGGTGGCATAACCACTCAGAAGCACAATATCAAGGTTTCGAGATCAACAATTAACATACGGAAGTAGTAGGAACTGAACTGAGACTTAAATCCAACAATCTTATAAGTCCACTGATTAGTAACACGTGATCCTAATAGAAAGAAGAGATAGCCTAGTTCTTAATCCCCGTAGAAGAGAAGATGATGACTCAAATCAGAAGGCCATGAGGTATAAGGAGTAAAAAGAGCCTTACGTTCCAACCCACAATCAATTCCCTTATATAACTAAAGAATTTCTAGACTCAACTTCGACCAGTTTGGCTTGGTAATCCTACAGGCAGTCAAGCTCTGATACCAACGCTGTCAGGACCCCGACTCAATGCCACATCGATCTAGCATGTAACACCTCATATCACTTTGCGGCCTCACGCACGGTATTCCCACGGGTGTCGCCTTACCTTTGCCCGGGACCGTTTGCATCTTTTGGCACACGTATATGATAGTGTCGCTAGCATCCATATGATAAGGAGCCCGGGCTGACATGGCTAGTCGTAAACCCAAAGTGGCACAAACTTACAGGGACAGGCATCCATGACCCAACATCGAACGTGTCGGTCATCAGCGAGTGAATCCAGGCTGTAGCACTGGGCTAGCAGGACTCCGGTGAACCGGGCTGTAGCGGGCTAACAGGACTCCGGTATTCATCGCGTGACATTTCCCCGAAGGGACAGACACAGGAACGAAGAAGGACACATGCCGGACAGCCTAAGTGTTCCGGAGAAGTAGCAAGCTACCCTGGCTCGGTGGAAACACTAGGAGACATTTCCCGGTAAGAGGGGCTACTAAGGATAAACAACTAGATAGTCAGATCCCACACATACCAAGCATTTCAATAACATACACACAATATGCTCGATATGTGCAAGTACAACATGGCATCACAACATGACTCTACGACACAAGTATTTAATCAATAGGCTCCGAGGAGCGAGATATTACAAACAGGGGGTCTCACGACCCAACATTCAGAGCATACAAATCAAAGCACAAGCGGAAGCTATCATGTCTGAGTATAGACATCTATAAATAAAAAAAGGCTGAGAAGCCTGACTATGTACCAAATCCTGCCGAGGGCACAAGATCGTAGCTGAGGTAACAAGCTAAACGTCGAAGTCCATGTGGAGCTACTAGCGAGACCGAAGTCTCTCTGCAAAAACATAAAATAGGCAAACGTGAGTACAAATGTACCCAGCAAGACTTACACCAGAACTAACTACATATGCATCATTATCAACAAAGGGATGGTGGGGTTTAACTGCAGCAAGCCAGCTTTGACTCGGTGGCTATCCTACACTACGACTGCAAGTAACTCTTTTGAGGTGGCGCACACGAGTCCACATATTCACCATATCAATACACCACTATGGATCCGCTCCCGTCTCCCTACGAGAACGCCATCCATAGCACTCACGCTTATCTTGCGTATTTTAGAGTATCCACTTTCACTTGTCTATGAACTGATATAAGCAACCCAGAAGTCCTTTTCCGCGGACACGGCTATTCGAATAGATGATGTTAACCCTGCAGGGGTGTACTTCTTCACACACGCTCTCACCACTTACCGCCGTTTACACGACATGTACTCGGCAACCTTCAAGCGGAAGCCCAACGTGGGTGTCGGCCACAGCCTGCCCAAACACTCGAGTCTCTAGTCCAGGTTTATCGCCTATTCGGGTTCCATCCATGAGGAGATCCGGCCGGAGTTTCGCTCACAGCCCCAAACGATGTGAACAGGGTTCCGTGACACCAAACGGGCGCCCGGTTTACCCGGCCACGTGCCTACCGCATCACAGCCCACCCCTACGGTCAGCGCTGCGCACGGCCTCCAGCATACTACAAACACCAGAAACTACTTGCAACTCCTGGATAGAGGACAAGGGTGATCAAGAAGCCGAGAGGGTCCATTGGTTTCGGGCCCAATGCGTGGTAGTAGCTGAATCATGGATCACAAACACAGAACTCAGTTCTTGAGGACGGCTACAATGAGACAACCCACCATGTACTCCTACATGGCCTCTCACCGCTACCTTTACCAAATCGTATTCACACACTTAGCTCACACACAGTAGGACATGTTCACACACCTCTGATTCATCCCCGATGAATCAGACCTGACTCAACTCTAAGCAGTAGCAGGCATGACAAACAAGCATGAATGAGTAGGCACAACAGGGCTCAAACAACTCCTACTCATGCTAGTGGGTTTCATCTATTTACTGTGGCATGACAGGTCATGCAAAGGATAAAGGGGTTCAGCTACCGCAGCAAGTAACAGTTGAATCGTTGTTGTCTTAATGCAGTAAAAGAGAGCAGGGCGAGAGAGTAGGATTGTATTGGAATGAACAAGGGGGTTTTGCTTGCCTGGCACTTCTGAAGATAACATTGAGTCTTCATCAGTGTCAACGATCACAACGTCGGAACATCGTCTATCGGGAGGGAACAGATACCGGCAACAAAGAAGAAATACAATCAATGCAATGCACAATATGATGCATGCTCATGACATGGCAAAATGCATGTGTTTTGGGCTAATGCAACTAGCAACAGATTAAATGAAGTTGGTTTGAATACAAGATTCAAATTCAAACTCCATATGTGATTATTCAAATGCCATTTTAATTGTTTTGCTAAACAGCAGCTATAAGTTGTTCTAACATGCATGAAAATGGTACAGATGGATTCCTTGAATTTTTCTGATAATTTTTCATATATAAATTATTTAATTTGGAGTTACGGTTAATTTTCTATGATTTATTGAAGTTTAGGGCATTTTCTGAAATTCCTGAATAATAATAAATCCAGAAATGAATTATGGCATCAGCACCACGTCACTGTGACGTCAGCAGAGTCAACTGGGCTGGCTCGGGTCAAACCTGACGTGTGGGGTCCACACGTCAGTGACACAGGTTAGACAGAGGGGTTAGTTTAGTTTAATTAAGGATTAGGGGCACTAGGGCCCACATGTCAGTGTCAGGGGGTTAGATTAGGTGGTGATTAGCTTAAACTAATCACCTGATGGCGGGGGCCCACCTGTCATAGACCCAGGGGAGGTCAAACCCCTGGTCAAACGACTCAATCCCGCCGGCGTTGAGTCGCCGGCGAGGCCGAGGCGGCGGAGGCCTTCGGGTTTCTTGCTCCGGCGACCAAACGGACGGAGGAGGGGCTCTACGGATAGCTGGAAGAGCGCCGCGTCTTCCTGTGGAGTCGGTTGGGGTCAGGGCGGCCGGAATCGGCGCTGGCGACGAGCTAGGTAGCCGCCGGAGTTCGGGTGAGCTCGGAGTCGGCGTTAGGGAGCACAGCAGAGGGTGCGGATGGGTGCTATGGCCTCCTGGGGTTGCACTGAGCACGGCTGCGTGCTCGGTTGCAGCTCTAGGCAACCGTGGCTACGGCTGTCACATCCCTAGCTCTACCTTGGCCTTGTACTAGCTTGGTTGCTGCATCATGTTTAAATTCAAATGAAATTTGAACTGAGGAATTCAGAAGCCTCAAAACCCTAATTAAAAGAAGGGCAAGCAACCCTTAAATTGCATTCTGTGAATCCAAAATGCCCTAAAAATAGTTTTGTGAATTTTGGCAAGAGTTATATATCAAACCAAAATTCTGGAATATTTTTAAGGAATTATTTGGTCTCTGAATTTAAATCAATAATCTATTTGAATTTGTGGATATATTCATAATATATAATGAATATATTTTCAAATGCTTTGAAATATTTTATGTACTTTTGGAATAGTCCAGAAAGGTAACATAAAATATTTCAGAATGTTTTGGCACTGTATGAAATCATTTTGAATTTGAAAACAGTGGCAAAATAAAATAAAAAGGGAAACAGAACAGAAAAAAATAAAAGGAGCAAAGCTTACCTGTGCAGCCCACCAGAGCCGGCCCAGCTCCTGTGCTGGTCCAGCACTGTGCGGCCCAGCCCACCGCGGTCGCCACCGTCTTCAACCTCCTGCCAGTAGGCAGGAGGGCGTGTGCCCGACGCGCGCGCGCACGCTCCGGCCACCTCCTGCTTACCCGCTCGCCGCTGGAGGCACCCGAGGGCGCCACGCACTCCCCCTCGCCCCTGCACCTCCCCTCTCTTCCCCTGGACCCCGTTCCCTCCTCTGCTCTCTCCCTGCACGCGCCCGAGCGGAGCTCGTCGTCGCCGACGCCGTTCGCCGTAGCCACCGTGCTCCCCACTGCCACCCGAAGTACCCAGGAGATCCGCCCCGACCCCCTCTTCCTCCTCGCCGAGAAGCACACCGCGGGAGCCCCTGCATCACCGCCATCGCCGTCGTCTTCTACCTCGGACCCGCCGGCCATCTTCGTCAAATTCGTCGGCTCCGGTGCCTCCCCGAGCTCCCCGAGGCCACCGTCGCAACCCCTGTGAGCTTGCCGTCGTTTCCCCTCATCTCTCTCCCTCGCGTGCACCCTGTAGCCGCCGCCCCACGAGCACCCGAAGCTGCCGTCCGCCATGGCCGGTGAGCTCCGTGCTCCCGAGCTCCTCCGCCTGCGCTCGTTGTCTCCGGGTGTTCCTGGTGACCCCAGCATCCCGTAGAGCCCATCAGCTGACCTCGCCGTACCGTGTAACGCCGAACCCGAGCACGCCCGAGCTCCGGCCGCCGCTGCCGAGCTCGGGGCCATCGTCCCCGGCCGCCCTAGCTGCTGCTGCTTGCTGAAACGGGTGCGGGTGAGCTCCAGCTCCCCGTAGCCGCTCTCCTCCGTCCATTTGGACGCCGGAGGAGCGATCCCGAAGCCCTCCGCCGTGCCTGTTGCCGCCGGCGTTGAGTCGCCGGCCTGTTTAGGCCATTTGACCGGGGTTTGACCTCCCCTGGGTCATTTACATGTTGGCCCGGGGCCCTGCTAATTTAGTTTAGATGCTAATTAAAATTTAGCTAACCCACTGCCTCACTAACAGGTGGGCCCTACCCTTTAATTAACCCGGCTAACCATTTAGTTAAGTTATTTAAACTCTGTTAAATCATTGTGCAGCTGACATGTGGGTCCCATAGGTCAGGTTTGACCCGGACCAGCCCCTGTTGACCTGCTGACGTCATGATGATGTCAGGCTGACGCAATAAACCATTTTCTGGATTTATTATAATTCAGGAAATTCCAGAAAATTGTAAAAACTTCTAAAATTCATAGAAAATTAACCGTAACTCCAAATTAAATAATTTATATATGAAAAATTATCAGAAAAATTCAAAGAATCCATCTGTACCATTTTCATGCATGTTAGAACAACTTATAGCTGCTGTTTAGCACAAATTAAATAAAGGGCATTTAAATAATCACATATGGAGTTTGAATTTGAATCTTGGATTCAAACCAACTGCATTTAATCTGGTTTTAGTTGCATTAGCCCAAAACACATTCATTTTGCCATGTCATGATCATGCATCATATTGTGCATTGCATTGATTGTGTTCCTTTTTGTGTTGCCGGTATTTGTCCCCTCTCGATAGACGTGATACCGATGATGTGATCGTTGACACTGATGAAGACTCAATGTTATCTTCAGAAGTGCCAGGCAAGCAAAACCCCCTTGTTCATTCCGATACAATCCTACTCTCTCGCTCCTGCTCTCTTTTACTGCATTAGGACAACAACGACATATTTGTTACTTGCTGCGGTAGCTGAACCCTTTATCCTCTGCATGACCTGTCATTCCACAGTAATTAGATGAAACCCACTAGCATGAGTAGGAGTTGTTTGAGCCCTGATGTGCCTACTCATTCATGCTTGTTTGTCATGCCTGCTACTGCTTAGAGTTGAGTCAGGTCTGATTCATCGGGGATGAATCAGAGGTGTGTGAACATGTCCTACTGTGTGTGAGCTAAGTGCGTGAACACGATTTGGTAAAGGTAGCGGTGAGAGGCCATGTAGGAGTACATGGTGGGTTGTCTCATTGCAGCCGTCCTCAGGAACTGAGTTCTGTGTTTGTGATCCATGATTCAGCTACTACCACGCATTGGGCCCGAAACCAATGGACCCTCTCGGCTTCTTAATCACCCTTGTCCTCTGTCCAGGAGTTGCAAGTAGTTTCTGGTGTTTGTAGTATGCTGGAGGCCGTGCGCAGCGCTGACCGTAGGGGTGGGCTGTGATGCGGTAGGCACGTGGCACGGTGTACCGGGCGCCCGTTTGGTGTCTCGGGAACCCTGTTCACATCGTTTGGGGCTGTGAGCGAAACTCCGGCCGGATCTCCTCATGGATGGAACCCGAATAGGCGATAAACCTGGACTAGAGACTTGAGTGTTTAGGTAGGCCGTGGCCGACACCCACGTTGGGCTTCCGCTTGAAGGTTGCCGAGTACATGTCGTGTAAATGGCGGTAAGTGGTGAGAGCGTGTGTGAAGAAGTACACCCCTGCAGGGTTAACCTAATCTATTCGAATAGCCGTGTCCATGGAAAAGGACTTCTGGGTTGCTTATATCAGTTCATAGACAAGTGAAAGTGGATACCCTAAAATACGCAAGATAAGCGTGAGTGCTATGGATGGCGTTCTCGTAGGGAGACGGGAGCGGATCCATAGTGGTGTATTGATATGGTGAATATGTGGACTCGTGTGCGCCACCTCAAAAGTTACTCGCAGTCGTAGTTCAGGATAGCCACCGAGTCAAAGCTGGCTTGCTGCAGTTAAACCCCACCATCCCCTTTGTTGATAATGATGCATATGTAGATAGTTCTGATGTAAGTCTTGCTGGGTACATTTGTACTCACGTTTGCCTATTTTATGTTTTGCAGAGAGACTTCGGTCTCGCTAGTAGTTCCACGTGGACTTCGACGTTTAGCTTGTTACCACAGCTACGATCTTGTGCCTCGGCAGGATTTGGTAGATAGTCAGGCTTCTCAGCCTTTTTCATTTATAGATGTCTGTACTCAGACATGATAGCTTCCGCTTGTGCTTTGACTTGTATGCTCTGAGTGTTGGGTCATGAGACCCATGTTTGTAATATCTCGCTCCTCGGAGCCTATTGAATAAATTACTTGAGTCGTAGAGTCATTTTGTGATGCCATGTTGTATTGCACATATCGAGCATATTGTGTGTATGTTATTGAAATGCTTGGTATGTGTGGGATCTGACCATCTAGTTGTTTATCTTTAGTAGCCTCTCTTACTAAGAAATGTCTCCTAGTGTTTCCACTGAGCCATGGTAGCTTGCTACTGCTCCGGAACACTTAGGCTGGCCGGCATGTGTCCTTCTTCGTTCCTGTGTCTGTCCCTTCGGGGAAATGTCACGCGGTGAATACCGGAGTCCTGTTAGCCCGCTACAGCCCGGTTCACCGGAGTCCTGCTAGCCCAGTGCTACAGCCTGGATTCACTCGATGATGACCGACACGTTCGATGCTGGGTCATGGATGCCTGTCCCTGTAAGTCTGTGCCACTTTGGGTTTACGACTAGTCATGTCAGCCCGGGCTCCTTATCATATGGATGCTAGCGACACTATCATATACGTGAGCCAAAAGGCGCAAACGGTCCCGGGCAAAGGTAAGGCGACACCCGTGGGGATACCGTGCGTGAGGCCGCAAAGTAATATGAGGTGTTACCGGCTAGATCGATGTGACATCGAGTCGGGGTCCTGACAGCGTTGGTATCAGAGCTTGACTGCCTGTAGGATTACCAAGCCAAACTGGTCGAAGTTGAGTCTAGAAATTCTTTAGTTATATAAGGGAATTGATTGTGGGATGGAACGTAAGGCTCTTTTTACTCCTTATACCTCATGGCCTTCTGATCTGAGTCATCATCTTCTCTTCTACGGGGATTAAGAACTAGGCTATCTCTTCTTTCTATTAGGATCACGTGTTACTAATCCGTAGACTTATAAGATTTTTGGACTTAAGCCTCTGTTCAGTTTTTACTGCTTCCGTATGTTAATTGTTGATCTCGAAACCGTGATATTGTGCTTCTGAGTGGTTATGCCACCATTTTTGTGAATGTCTCAAATCTTTTCTGAGCATTTACAGCCGTTATGCTGTCCGAGTCATCCCAGGTTTCTAAATAGTCCGATGCATTTGCAAATCCCTTCCTTCTGTTTCCGATGTTTCCATGGGCCAGATTAACCACACTAATCGGTGTGTTGAGGTAATTATTGCTTTGACATATATGTTGGAGCTATTATTATGACCCTAGGTGTTTTAGGGAGTCACCTAGTAATCTAGCAATGTTTTGTGTCCCAGTGTGATGATTCTGGCCGTCATTAT
Organism: Triticum aestivum; assembly: GCF_018294505.1. Taxonomy (NCBI): domain Eukaryota; kingdom Viridiplantae; phylum Streptophyta; class Magnoliopsida; order Poales; family Poaceae; genus Triticum; species Triticum aestivum. Next base: position 299,322,476 of record NC_057795.1, on the reverse strand, counting down.
CGAAAGCATCCCGTGATGCTACTTAGTAGTAGGTATTCTATTCCTTGGGCTTTGAACCCGAGATTCACTCTACTTACTTCATGTTGATAGTGTTTGCTAGTTCCTTCAGGATATTAGTAACTTTGCGATAGTCCTCGAGGTCCATGGTATTTCCTTCTTCCAAATACTATGAACCGCTTATGGCAGATGTTTATTGGATCAAAAGATCACAATTAGAGTACTCTTGAGGAGTTCTCCATTCATAAATCATGACTCTGCCAGTTCTACCTTTCTGCATGGGTTATCCGGAAGAAATATGTTGAACTTGGTTCGACATACTAATCTATGCATCCACAACTCAGAAAATTATATGTTCCTTTGAGTTGTTCTCCGTAGTTGCATTTTGACCCTCGTCTATCAATTGATAGTCAAGAGTATGCGTGCGTTCGTTTATCGATGCCTATTACTCTTGTGGTCCGTCAAGCCATTCTGTCCTGAATGACTTGGAGAAACAAACTCCAGTACCTCTTCCATATCCAGGATTGGGTCAAAGAAGTTGTGCTCCGCAGATCAAATTGCTAATCCAGCTTTTGTTCTGCTCTACCTTGGAGTATTACATATTTTATATCGAGATTGTTATAGGAATTGCACACCATCCCATGAACTCTTGGTACAGTGACACTTCGTGCCATCACTGTTCATTCCTCGGTCTTCGTGTTGATGCAACCGGAATACCGACAAATGAATTGTGATGTGTGAAATCAATACGCCTAGCAACCTCGTTGCTGGGTAGTTAAAGGACAATAATTTTATTCTTAGTGTGTTGGTTATTGAATCATCATTCTAAGATTGATCGTGCTACCTAGTCCATTCTCCTGGTTCACTCCTCGATCGATGAGTTAGGATTATTTCAAATTCTTACTCTATTGATCATATCGTCTTGCCCTGAAAAGCAAGATTGTTCTCGAGCTTAGTAACATACCGGTGGCTCGTGATTCTCTGAATATCTTCTTAGAAGTATTACCAGGTTGTCACCTGACCGCTATGTTGAGCTCGTGATCAAGTTGGTTTTTGTGAACCATCCTTCTCCAAGAATCTGTGTTGGATATCCCTGAGCTAGTTGGTTAAGTCAGACAACGACTTGGAGAGTTGGAAGATAAAAGCTTGCCTGACTTAGTTCGTTCCAAAGGGATATTCTTGTGTAGTGTGTGTTGAAGAAAGATGATATCTTCATCGATTGGTCCCTGTGATCAGTCGCTGGATCTATTGTCTTATCAATCCTTTGATTTGAGTGTGGGCTATCGTCAAATCAAATCAGAACCAACGATATTCGTAATGTTGTCTTACTCGTGGTTGATTCCTCGAGCATACACCGTTATATCTTTGGTCTGACCAATGCTATCACCGTGTTCACTTAACTATGGAATTCCTTTTAAAAGGAAACCTAGATGAATTGTTGTTGAGCCCATTGACAACATCCTTATCTCCTCCATAATTTTGTTGAACATTAAGCTAGTGTTGGAAATTTTTGAAAGCATTTGTTCATGCTAGCTCATGAAGCATATGTTTGGATGAAGGTAGTGACTTCCTTTAATTCATGTGCATCTGATGCAAGTTGCCGCCGTGGATTCGAGAAAGTCAATGTTGTTTTCTTGGAATCATTCCAAATCAGTCATGCACACGTGCGAAGTATTCTGTGGTCTGGAGACTTGCAACCTTCATTCCATATGTGTTCCGAGCACACCAAGCCACTGATTGATTTGTTCAAGGAGAAGAAGTTCCTTCTTAAGAGCATGCCTTATGCAAGGATTTTGATATCCTCGTTGATGGTTCCCCACCTGAACTCGGTAGTGTTTTATTATAAGACTACCACGTGGTCATGTTTGTCTGGGACAGCGTGTTCACATGTTTGTAGCAGAACCAGCTCGTGTTTTGGAGCTTGCTATCGTAGTTCATCTCCCGAGAATCCCGCAACGTCATCTCGTCGATTTGTGTTGCAAACTTTCATTTTTCTTCCTAGACTCGATGAGTCTGGAATATCCTGACACCAACCAGATCTGAATCTCAGACAGATATGATGGTTTGGAACATTTCCCAAGAACTATAATATTGGTCCCTCGATAACCAGTAAAGTGGATGTCGTGGCCGACACACCCAGCCGGAAGACCTGTTATTATAACATCTTGATTGAGGAAGTTGGCCACCTCCCCATAAGGATTTCGTAGGGTTTACTTCCTAGTTGTCCCTATGGATTTTTGTGTTTCCGAAGTCCGACCTCTTACTTGATGTTCTAGTTATCAAACCATATCTATGAATGGGATACACTAGCACGTCAAGGAGAACATTAGAAGCGGAGTGCTAAATGTCTCTCGGTCGATCATCCAGATTTTATTCCCTTGGCCCCGCCAAGGGTGAAATCTGAGAAAGTGTTATCTTCCTTTGCATCTGCATCATCCATCATCATTCATCAGGGTAGCAAGTTGTGTTGCCAGGATCCTTGACACGGAAATTGGTAGAATCTTGATGATTGTGGAAATGCTCAAGTTCTTGAGAGCACGCACAAGCGCTACGTGTTATCATCGGCACTAACTGGGTTTGCTCTCAGTTTCCTCGGCAATGCTATGACCTACTCAAACAGTGAATTCACTCTCTTTTGTTGGGTTCTTCCCCAGTTACCAGAATCATTCCCATCATTTGCATTTTGTTCCCAGCTTGCACCGCCAATGTGCCATTCTACCATGGGTCTCTTCCATTTCCGGTGATAAGTAAAATCATCCATTACGTTGTCTTCAACAAGGTAATCCACATCATCCAAGTCCGAGTATGCCATTCTACCGACCCCCTCCAAACGATCGCTTGAGAATTGTCTTAGGCTGGTTTAAAGAGTTTCAATGATCTCTGAATCAAAAGTAATTCTTTTTGCCACTTAAGGGAATATCTCTATGAGTCACGGTTCCGAAGGTGTCTCGTTGTGGTATCATGGCAACTCAACTCCTCGCTACGTTGACAATCGTTTACCACCTTCCTAGGTGTGGAATTGTTGTCTACCTAGTGAACCTTCGTCATCCACTTCTTTCCACCCCTCTTGATGTGTATCTCGTGTCTCAACCCGAGAGTTGGTCCTATGTCTCTTTCCGTGAGTTGTTCGATCTTCGAGAAGATCGACCCTTCTAGAGTCTCCTTCTTCCCTCCATGTCATGTTGGCAAGATTTCTCAGAGCAAGACGACAAGGCAAAGATGGTGGATGAATCAACGTTCAATTGAAGTGCAACCGGGATCGTGAAGATTATACTAGCTTGCGTTACCCCTTCACCCTACCCTACGCTTGAATCTCGAGACGAGATTCTTGTTTAGTGGGGGTGAGTTGTCACATCCCTAGCTCTACCTTGGCCTTGTACTAGCTTGGTTGCTGCATCATGTTTAAATTCAAATGAAATTTGAACTGAGGAATTCAGAAGCCTCAAAACCCTAATTAAAAGAAGGGCAAGCAACCCTTAAATTGCATTCTGTGAATCCAAAATGCCCTAAAAATAGTTTTGTGAATTTTGGCAAGAGTTATATATCAAACCAAAATTCTGGAATATTTTTAAGGAATTATTTGGTCTCTGAATTTAAATCAATAATCTATTTGAATTTGGGGATATATTCATAATATATAATGAATATATTTTCAAATGCTTTGAAATATTTTATGTACTTTTGGAATAGTCCAGAAAGGTAACATAAAATATTTCAGAATGTTTTGGCACTGTATGAAATCATTTTGAATTTGAAAACAGTGGCAAAATAAAATAAAAAGGGAAACAGAATAGAAAAAAATAAAAGGAGCAAAGCTTACCTGTGCAGCCCACCAGAGCCGGCCCAGCTCCTGTGCTGGTCCAGCACTGTGCGGCCCAGCCCACCGCGGTCGCCACCGTCTTCAACCTCCTGCCAGTAGGCAGGAGGGCGTGTGCCCGACGCGCGCGCGCACGCTCCGGCCACCTCCTGCTTACCCGCTCGCCGCTGGAGGCACCCGAGGGCGCCACGCACTCCCCCTTGCCCCTGCACCTCCCCTCTCTTCCCCTGGACCCCGTTCCCTCCTCTGCTCTCTCCCTGCACGCGCCCGAGCGGAGCTCGTCGTCGCCGACGCCGTTCGCCGTAGCCACCGTGCTCCCCACTGCCACCCGAAGTACCCAGGAGATCCGCCCCGACCCCCTCTTCCTCCTCGCCGAGAAGCACACCGCGGGAGCCCCTGCATCACCGCCATCGCCGTCGTCTTCTACCTCGGACCCGCCGGCCATCTTCGTCAAATTCGTCGGCTCCGGTGCCTCCCCGAGCTCCCCGAGGCCACCGTCGCAACCCCTGTGAGCTTGCCGTCGTTTCCCCTCATCTCTCTCCCTCGCGTGCACCCTGTAGCCGCCGCCCCACGAGCACCCGAAGCTGCCGTCCGCCATGGCCGGTGAGCTCCGTGCTCCCGAGCTCCTCCGCCTGCGCTCGTTATCTCCGGGTGTTCCTGGTGACCCCAGCATCCCGTAGAGCCCATCAGCTGACCTCGCCGTACCGTGTAACGCCGAACCCGAGCACGCCCGAGCTCCGGCCGCCGCTGCCGAGCTCGGGGCCATCGTCCCCGGCCGCCCTAGCTGCTGCTGCTTGCTGAAACGGGTGCGGGTGAGCTCCAGCTCCCCGTAGCCGCTCTCCTCCGTCCATTTGGACGCCGGAGGAGCGATCCCGAAGCCCTCCGCCGTGCCTGTTGCCGCCGGCGTTGAGTCGCCGGCCTGTTTAGGCCATTTGACCGGGGTTTGACCTCCCCTGGGTCATTTACATGTGGGCCCGGGGCCCTGCTAATTTAGTTTAGATGCTAATTAAAATTTAGCTAACCCACTGCCTCACTGACAGGTGGGCCCTACCCTTTAATTAACCCGGCTAACCATTTAGTTAAGTTATTTAAACTCTGTTAAATCATTGTGCAGCTGACATGTGGGTCCCATAGGTCAGGTTTGACCCGGACCAGCCTCTGTTGACCTGCTGACGTCATGATGATGTCAGGCTGACGCAATAAACCATTTTCTGGATTTATTATAATTCAGGAAATTCCAGAAAATTGTAAAAACTTCTAAAATTCATAGAAAATTAACCGTAACTCCAAATTAAATAATTTATATATGAAAAATTATCAGAAAAATTCAAAGAATCCATCTGTACCATTTTCATGCATGTTAGAACAACTTATAGCTGCTGTTTAGCACAAATTAAATAAAGGGCATTTAAATAATCACATATGGAGTTTGAATTTGAATCTTGGATTCAAACCAACTGCATTTAATCTGGTTTTAGTTGCATTAGCCCAAAACACATTCATTTTGCCATGTCATGATCATGCATCATATTGTGCATTGCATTGATTGTGTTCCTTTTTGTGTTGCCGGTATTTGTCCCCTCTCGATAGACGTGATACCGATGATGTGATCGTTGAAACTGATGAAGACTCAATGTTATCTTCAGAAGTGCCAGGCAAGCAAAACCCCCTTGTTCATTCCGATACAATCCTACTCTCTCGCTCCTGCTCTCTTTTACTGCATTAGGACAACAACGACATATTTGTTACTTGCTGCGGTAGCTGAACCCTTTATCCTCTGCATGACCTGTCATTCCACAGTAATTAGATGAAACCCACTAGCATGAGTAGGAGTTGTTTGAGCCCTGATGTGCCTACTCATTCATGCTTGTTTGTCATGCCTGCTACTGCTTAGAGTTGAGTTAGGTCTGATTCATCGGGGATGAATCAGAGGTGTGTGAAAATGTCCTACTGTGTGTGAGCTAAGTGTGTGAACACGATTTGGTAAAGGTAGCGGTGAGAGGCCATGTAGGAGTACATGGTGGGTTGTCTCATTGCAGCCGTCCTCAGGAACTGAGTTCTGTGTTTGTGATCCATGATTCAGCTACTACCACGCATTGGGCCCGAAACCAATGGACCCTCTCGGCTTCTTAATCACCCTTGTCCTCTGTCCAGGAGTTGCAAGTAGTTTCTGGTGTTTGTAGTATGCTGGAGGCCGTGCGCAGCGCTGACCGTAGGGGTGGGCTGTGATGCGGTAGGCACGTGGCACGGTGTACCGGGCGCCCGTTTGGTGTCTCGGGAACCCTGTTCACATCGTTTGGGGCTGTGAGCGAAACTCCGGCCGGATCTCCTCATGGATGGAACCCGAATAGGCGATAAACCTGGACTAGAGACTTGAGTGTTTAGGTAGGCCGTGGCCGACACCCACGTTGGGCTCCCGCTTGAAGGTTGCCGAGTACATGTCGTGTAAACGGCGGTAAGTGGTGAGAGCGTGTGTGAAGAAGTACACCCCTGCAGGGTTAACCTAATCTATTCGAATAGCCGTGTCCACGGAAAAGGACTTCTGGGTTGCTTATATCAGTTCATAGACAAGTGAAAGTGGATACCCTAAAATACGCAAGATAAGCGTGAGTTCTATGGATGGCGTTCTCGTAGGGAGACGGGAGCGGATCCATAGTGGTGTATTGATATGGTGAATATGTGGACTCGTGTGCGCCACCTCAAAAGTTACTCGCAGTCGTAGTTCAGGATAGCCACCGAGTCAAAGCTGGCTTGCTGCAGTTAAACCCCACCATCCCCTTTGTTGATAATGATGCATATGTAGATAGTTCTGATGTAAGTCTTGCTGGGTACATTTGTACTCACGTTTGCCTATTTTATGTTTTGCAGAGAGACTTCGGTCTCGCTAGTAGTTCCACGTGGACTTCGACGTTTAGCTTGTTACCTCAGCTACGATCTTGTGCCTCGGCAGGATTTGGTAGATAGTCAGGCTTCTCAGCCTTTTTCATTTATAGATGTCTGTACTCAGACATGATAGCTTCCGCTTGTGCTTTGACTTGTATGCTCTGAGTGTTGGGTCATGAGACCCATGTTTGTAATATCTCGCTCCTCGGAGCCTATTGAATAAATTACTTGAGTCGTAGAGTCATTTTGTGATGCCATGTTGTATTGCACATATCGAGCATATTGTGTGTATGTTATTGAAATGCTTGGTATGTGTGGGATCTGACCATCTAGTTGTTTATCTTTAGTAGCCTCTCTTACTGAGAAATGTCTCCTAGTGTTTCCACTGAGCCATGGTAGCTTGCTACTGCTCCGGAACACTTAGGCTGGCCGGCATGTGTCCTTCTTCGTTCCTGTGTCTGTCCCTTCGGGGAAATGTCACGCGGTGAATACCGGAGTCCTGTTAGCCCGCTACAGCCCGGTTCACCGGAGTCCTGCTAGCCCAGTGCTACAGCCTGGATTCACTCGCTGATGACCGACACGTTCGATGCTGGGTCATGGATGCCTGTCCCTGTAAGTCTGTGCCACTTTGGGTTTACGACTAGTCATGTCAGCCCGGGCTCCTTATCATATGGATGCTAGCGACACTATCATATACGTGAGCCAAAAGGCGCAAACGGTCCCGGGCAAAGGTAAGGCGACACCTGTGGGGATACCGTGCGTGAGGCCGCAAAGTAATATGAGGTGTTACCGGCTAGATCGATGTGACATCGAGTCGGGGTCCTGACAACGGCGGCGACATGGCCGGCGGCGAAGAGCTCTCGGCTCCGACGGTTGTCGGTGTTAGAGGAAGAAAACGAGTCGGGGGAGAGGGGGAAACGACGGAGGAGCTCGCGTGGATCCCGTAGAGGTGGACGGCGAGCTCGGGGAAGGCCGAACGGCGACGAATTTGACGACGGCGATCCTCGGTGGCCGTGGAGGGGAACGGCGAGGCTAGCGGCATCCAGGGGCTCTTCTGGTCGCGTGAGACGAGGAGGAGGACGAGGGAGGACCGGCGGAGCTCGGGAGAGCGTTGGGAAGGAGAGGGGGTGGCGGTGGCCGCGAGGGAGCTCGTCGGTGGCGGCGGCTCCATTCGGGTGAGTGAGAGAGAGGTCCAGGGGAGAGGATGAGGACGCGGGAGAGTGAGGGAGAGAGGCAGGGAGGTGCGTGGCGTCTCCGGGGCGTCGAGGAGGAAGCAGGAGGTGGCCGGGGGGGAAGCAGGAGGTGGCCGGGGCGCGTGGCCGCGCGCGCCGGGCGCGTGCCCGTCCTCCTGGCAGGGAGGAAGATGACAGGGGAGGGAGTGGAGATGCGCTGGGCCGGCTGGGCCGGTAGGTGGCGCCAGGTAGGCTGCGGGTAAGTGGCCCAGGTAGGTTTCCTCTCTTTCCTGTTTTATTGTTCTGTTTGTTTTATTTTTATTTAATTCTTTTGCCACTGTTTTGAATTTAAAAATAATTCAAACAATGCCAAAAGCTCCTCTGAATATTTTTATGTTGCTTGATGGACTTTTCCAAAAGCACATAAAATGTTTCAGGGTATTTGGAAATATATTCTATACAGGTTATGAATATAATTCCAAATGCAAATAAAATAATGATTTAAATTCAGTGCCCAAAATATTCCTCAAAATGCTCATTATTTTTGGTTTGGTGCAAAAACCTTTGCCAAATATAACCAACATTATTAAGGCCATTTTGGAAACACTGAATGCAATTTCCATGGTTCTTTTGCCCTGCTTTTAATTAAAGTTTTGAGGCTTCAACAATCCTCAATTCATGTTTCAGAAATTTAAATATGATGCCTGGATGAAGATGCAACTATTTACAAACAATATTCTAGGGCTGTGACATCCATGGATGGAGCAGTTAACCTTGCAACCCCCAACAACTATCTGCATGCACTGTAATATTCTATGACGATGAAATTCCCATTGAACAATATATACCTTCAATAGTAGATTCTTTTTTTTTGCAGGAACCTCAGTAGTAGATTCAGCATGTAGCCTAAAAGAAGGAACATAAGACGTTGCTGTCTTGTTGTAAATCAAATTTGCTGATCCACGTGTTGCAAGAAGCCTTGCAACCTATGGCAGAAATACACAATAATTAAGACAGCCAGCAGAAACAACAGTATTAAGCGACCACATGAATACAATGCTTTGGCGTAGCTACTAAGCATCAGGTCAAGTAAATAGGCAACAAGCCTTGTGTTCCATTGGATTGCATCTAAAGAGTCCTTAACTCCAAAGATTAGAAGAGAAAACAATCAAAATCATGCCTGAAACAAAACACGCAAGAGAAAAGTAAACATGTACCCTGGAGAGGGCGAGCCGGCAAGCCATGAAGGGAATCGCCTAGATTTTTACTCTCGAGGATCAGCGATTCGTAACGTATGCTTCTCCCTGTCTCGCGATAATAATCTCTGCTAGAGAGAAAGAGAGGGAGAGAGAGAGAGTGAGAGAGAGAGAGAGTCTAACTATAGCCGGAGAGGCCGATGCATAACTGCGGATGCAACACATAATTGGCATCTCTTGGTTGCACCATGGTGTAAGCATTTCCCAAATAGGTGTTGGTGACATTTAAAACATAAAAAATTAGTAATACCACATAATTTGAAGATCGTGATTTACAATAGAAATTGCAAGCTCATGTATACCGAAAAATATAAATGCTTATGGTTGCAATAGAATTAGAAATAACCGAGAGCCTTAAAAAAGGCATGTTGAAAGTGATAAATTGTGATTCCATTGTAGATGTCAAAGTACATCGTCCATGGATGGAGCAGTTAACCTTGCAACCCCCAACAACTATCTGCCTGCACTGTAATATTCTAAGACGATGAAATTCCCATTGAACAATATATACCTGCAATAGTAGATTCTTTTTTTTGCAGGAACCTCAGTAGTATATTCAGCATGTAGCCTAAAAGAAGGAACATAAGACGTCGCTGTCTTGCTGTAAATAATATTTGCTGATTCACGTGTTGCAAGAAGCCTTGCAACCTATGGCAGAAATACACAATAATTAAGACAGCCAGCAGAAACAACAGTATTCAGCGACCACATGAATACAATGCCTTGGCTTAGCTACTAAGCATCAGGTCAAGTTAATAGGCAACAAGCCTTGTGTTCCATTTGATTGCATCTAAAGAGTCCTTAACTCCAAAGATTCGAAGAGAAAACAATCAAAATCATGCCTGAAACAAAACACGCAAGAAAAAAGTAAACATGTACACTGGAGAGGGTGATCCGGCAAGCCATGAAGGGAATCACCTGGATTTTTACTCTCGAGGCTCAGCGATTCGTAAGGTCTGCTTCTCCCTGTCTCGTGATAATAATCTCTGCTAGAGAGAGAGACAGAGAGAGAGAGAGGGAGAGAGAGGGAGAGAGGAGAGGTAGAGAGAGAGAGAGGGAGGGAGAGAGAGAGAGAGAGAGACTAACTATGGCCGGAGAGGCCGATGCATAACTGCGGATGGAACACATAATTGGCATCTCTTGGTTGCACCATAGTGTAAGCATTTCCCAAATAGGTGTTGGTGACATTTAAAACATAATAAATCAGTAATACCACATAATTGGAAGATCGTGATTTACAACAGAAATTGCAAGCTCATGTATACCGAAAAATATAAATGCTTATGGTTGCAATAGAATTAGAAATAACCGAGAGCCTTAAAAAAGGCATGTTGAAAGTGATAACTTGTGATTCCATTGTAGATGTCAAAGTACATCATCCATGGATGGAGCAGTTAACCTTGAAACCCCCAACAACTATCTGCCTGCACTGTAATATTCTAAGACAATGAAATTCCCATTGAACAATATATACCTGCAATAGTAGATTCTTTTTTTGCAGGAACCTCAGTAGTAGATTCAGCATGTAGCCTAAAAGAAGGAACATAAGACGTCGATGTCTTGCTGTAAATCAAATTTGCTGATCCACGTGTTGCAAGAAGCCTTGCAACCTATGGCAGAAATACACAATAATTAAGACGGCCAGCAGAAACAACAGTATTCAGCGACCACATGAATACAATGTCGTGGCGTAGCTACTAAGCATCAGGTCAAGTAATTGGCAACAAGCCTTGTGTTCCATTGGATTGCATCTAAAGAGTCCTTAACTCCAAAGATTAGAAGAGAAAACAATCAAAATGATGCCTGAAACAAAACACGCGAGAAAAAAGTAAACATGTACCCTGGAGAGGGCGATCCGGCCAGCCATGAAGGGAATCGCCTGGATTTTTACTCTCGAGGCTCAGCGATTCATAAGGTCTGCTTCTCCCTGTCTCGCGATAATAATCTGTGCTTGAGAGAGAGAGAGCGAGAGAGGGAGAGAGAGAGAGAGTGAGAGAGAGAGAGAGTCTAACTATAGCCGGAGAGGCCGATGCATAACTGCGGATGCAACAGATAATTGGCATCTCTTGGTTGCAGCATGGTGTAAGCATTTCCCAAATACGTGTTGGTGACATTTAAAACATAATAAATCAGTAATACCACATAATTTGAAGATCGTGATTTACAACAGAAATTGCAAGCTCATGTATACCGAAAAATATAAATGCTTATGGTTGCAATAGAATTAGAAATAACCGAGAGCCTTAAAAAAGGCATGTTGAAAGTGATAAATTGTGATTCCATTGTAGATGTCAAAGTACATCGTCCATGGATGGAGCAGTTAACCTTGCAACCCCCAACAACTATCTGCCTGCACTGTAATATTCTAAGACGATGAAATTCCCATTGAACAATATATACCTGCAATAGTAGATTCTTTTTTTTGTAGGAACCTCAGTAGTATATTCAGCATGTAGTCTAAAAGAAGGAACATAAGACGCCGTTGTCTTGCTATAAATCAAATTTGCTGATTCACGTTGTTGGTGTACTAGAATAGGGGTACCCTAGTACCCCGAACTTGTGCACGGGCAGTTGCAGCACCCCGCGGCAAGGCTTGCCGGGCGACCGCCAAGATCCTCCATGGTTCCCTTGGAGCCATTCAAGAACAAAGTATTTAAGCTCAGGAGACAAGGCCCCGACAAGTGGAGCTTGCTGGGAAGGCCAACCAAGGCACTCCAAGGAACTTGCCGCGACGCGCCACGCGCTCCGACAAGGCAACAAGGCCCCGGCAAGAGGAGCTTGCCGGGAAGACCAACCAAGGTACCTCGAGGCCCGGTGAGCGACAAGCTTCCGGACCCGACAAGATAACAGCCGCGGCAAGGCGCTTGCCGCGGCAGGTGGCCACTCTGTGCCCACGCTCCAGCGCATCCACCAACGTGTCGCTCTGGGGGCCTCTCCAGGCGCGCGTGGCGGGAGGCTGTGCAGCCAGCGGTGCGCAGTGGCATGCAAAGCTGACAAGATCGCCATCGTGGCGAATGGTGGCGCACCTAACGGTCCTTTTCTGCACTGTCTGGGCGACTCAGACGGGCATTTAATGCCCTTGTCCCCTGCCGTCAAGGTTAGGTAGGGTGTACTGTACAAGTAACTGTACCAACTACCTCGCTTTTTACATTTGTACCCTTCTCTGCGTTGCCACCTGTCGGTGACCCCTTTATCGTATAAAAGGAGGCCCATGCGCAACGTAGAGGGGGTTCGACTCTTTCGCAAGCCAGAAAACACCTAGCTCTCGCTCTTGAGCAAGAATACAATACAATCAAACAAGCAGCAGTAGGAGTGTTATCTCTCCGGAGAGCTCCGAAGCTGGGTAAACTGTTCGTGTGCATCGCCTCGATCTGCTCTTCGTGCCATCTCCGCCCCCCACCGAACCGAAAGGGGCCCGGTCCGCCGGCCCCATAGGTGTTCGCGGATCAGTTTCCCCGACATCTTTGGCGCACAGGTAGGGGGCGTCGAGATTGTGTGAACCTGATTCGGCGTTCACACGAGCTAGATCTTCATTCCCTTCATCAACATGCCACCGAAGAAGAAGACTTCGGCGGCAGCCGCTCAGTCCACGTCACTTCTGCCACCGTTGGAGCAAACGGGTGGTGGAATGGACGCCGGCGGAAGAATGGACGTTGACGAGGAAGCTTATGATGCTACCAGGTCCAAGGACAAGGCTGCACAAACCTCGGCGTCCGCGCTTGTTCCGCGCCACTCTCAGGAGGCGCAGGACCAACAGCGTCATGGCACTCGCAGTGCCATACGCATGATAGGCCAAGACCAAGCTGGTGGATCTCGGGGCGCTCAAGACCAGCGCGCACGCCAGCGTGCTGGCGCGAGCGAGGCACGGTCGCCTGGACGGGATACTGCTCCTTCTAACATAGTTAGAAGTCCGAGCATGTCCCGCTCCTCGCGCCGTCCGCCACTGCCACCTACCACTCCAGCAGAAGCTTTGGCGCGAGCTCAACTGCTCCTGGATTATCCTCCGACGTCGGACAAGATTGACGAATGGAGGGCCACCATTCAGAGTCTCATCGGCTACACCAACGGCGACACTCCATGGCAGCCGAGCACGTCGCCACCGCGGCAGGGTTGCCGGGCGCGAGCTGGTGGCGACGAAACTGGTGGGGGTGCAACCACCATGCAATCACCACCCCGAAGGCCAAGATCGCCGACTCGCCGGATCCACCTCGACAGCGACTCCACCGCATCATCGGATCCACGAGCTCGTCGCGATCAGCGCCAAGTTCTTCATGATCGACAACAAGAAGACGCTCGTACTCGCATCGAGCGCCGAAGAGAAGCGCGACGTCAATCCGACAAGCGCGCTGGGCCCTCTGTTGACATGCACGCGCCAGGGGAACCAGGCGACTTGCCGTACGCGGTAGGTTGCCCTATGTTCACTCGTGAGCTGCGGCAAGTCCAGTGGCCCAGCACGAAGAACTTCAAGCCAGACGTACCGGAGAAGTACGACGGCAAGACGCATCCGTCGGAGTTCCTCAGCATCTACACCATTGCGGTGCAGGCTGCCGGGGGACGAGATGACAAGATCCTTGCCAATTACTTCCCGTTGGTGCTCAAGCCCAACGTCAGATCCTGGCTCATGCACTTGCCGGACAACTCGATATCCTCTTGGGCTGATCTATGCCATCAGTTTGTCGGCGCCTACACAGGCGGCCACAAGCCTCATGGCCAAGAGAGTGACCTTCATCTGCTCGCCCAGAAGGAAGGAGAACCCCTGCGCAAGTACATTCAGAGATTCAGCAGCGTGCAGCACAACATCCCAGACGTCCACCCTGCCGCGGTGATCAGCGCGTTCCATCAGAACATGCGAAACCGCAGGATGAGGGAGGAGATGGCGATGTGCAAGATCAGAGACGTCAGTGAGCTGTATGCACTGGCCGACAAGTGTGCACATGCTGAGGAAGGGAGGAGACTCCCCGGAGAGAACATAGGAGCAGGAGGATCTGACAGTGAGGATGCTGCCCCGGCAAAGAAGAACCGGCGGCGGAACAATAGGAGGAAGAAAGGCAAAGAGGTGCTGGTCGTTGAACAGTCCGGCAACAAGCCCAAAGCTAGCAGCTCCTGCAAGGAGGTTGCCGAGGAAGTGGCGGTCGCCGACAAGCAGGACGGCACCAACAAGCAGTATTGCAAGATCCACCGCACCAAGGGCCATGATCTCCAGAGCTGCAAGAAAGTCGAGCAGCTTGTTGAGCTACAGAAAGCTGAATATGAGCGGCGCGACAAGGAGAAGGCCCATGAAGGTGCAGGGGGATCCGGCAAGAAACGTCCCGGCCGAGGAGGACGCCGAGGCAAGGCCAAGCAGCGGCAAGGAGACAGACCTCCTCGCGGCCGCGACAAGGATGAAGATGATGATGACGATGAAGACATGGATGATGAGGAGACTGATGAGCAGGAGTTCCAGAAAGCCATAGAGGTCCTGTGCGTTGACAGCGGTGCTTCTCTGCATACTTCGCACCGCCAACTCAAGCAGTGGGTGCGGGAAGTCAATGCAGCAGAACCACCCGTCGAGTCATGCAAGCCTCTGAAATGGTCCAGCACGCCTATCATCTTTGATATTGAGGATTACGTTTGATGTTGCTGATTTTCCATTGCCCTACAATGGAATCCTTGGCCGTCCAGCGCTCGCCAAGTTCATGGCAGCCTCTCACTATGCGTACAACGTACTGAAGATGCCAGGCCCGATAAGTGTCATCTCTATCCCTGGCGACAAGAAGGATGCCCTTATCTGTGCCGACAAGATCTACCGGGAAGCAACAGCCGAAGCAGAATGCAAGACACTTGCCGCTGAAGCTCCCGGGGGGAAGAAGAAGACCAAGTCCGGCAAGAGCTCTGATGCCCACTCCGGCAAGTGCACCTCTTCGGAGTGCTGCGCTACCGTCGAGGACGCACCATCGAGCTCCACCGGCAAGTGTAAGAAGGCAATTGCAGCTCCACCTGAGACCAAGAAGGTGTCCGCCAAGGAGGACGGCACTGGTGGTACCTTCACCATCAGTGCCACTCTCGACCCCAAATAGGAAAGCGCGCTCGTTGCTTTCCTGCGGGCGAATGTCGACGTGTTCGCATGGCAACCGTCTGACATCCCCGGTGTTCCCAGGAAAGTAATTGAGCACCACCTTGCTGTCTGTCCTCATGCGCGGCCCGTCAAGCAGAAAGTCAGGAAACAGGCAGCGGAGCGCCAAGAATTCATCGCAGAAGAGATCAAGAAGTTGGAAGCAGCAGGCCTTGTCAGAGGAGTGCTCCATCCCACGTGGTTGGCCAATCCTGTTGTCGTGCGCAAGGCTAATGGGAAATGGAGGCTTTGTATCGACTTCACTGATGTCAATAAAGCTTGTCCCAAAGACCCATTTCCCTTGCCGCGTATTGACCAGATTGTTGACTCCACGGCTGGATGTGATTTGCTTTCATTTCTTGATGCATACTCGGGATACCATCAGATCTTCATGGCAGAAGAGGATGAAGAGAAAACCGCATTCATCACCCCGTGTGGCACGTACTGTTTCGTACGGATGCCTTTCGGTTTGAAGAATGCTGGTGCAACATTCGCCAGGGTAGTCCACCATGCTTTTGAGCCGCAGATGCACAGAAATGTGGAAGCTTACATGGATGACATAGTGGTCAAAAGCAAGGACAGGGCGACCCTGATTCAAGATTTAAACGAGACATTTGCAAATCTGCGCAAGATCAACCTCAAGCTTAACCCCGAGAAGTGCGTGTTTGGAGTCCCTTCCGGCAAGCTTCTCGGGTTCTTCGTGTCTCAGCGGGGGATCGAAGCCAGTCCCGACAAGATCAAGGCCATTGAGCAAATCGAAGCACCAAAGCGCGTCAAGGATGTACGAAGGCTTGTCGGTTGTGTGGCTGCTCTCGGCAGGTTTATCTCTAGATCTGCTGAACGCGCCCTGCCATTTTTCAAAATATTGAAAAAGGCAGGTCCAATGAAATGGACTCCGGAGGCGGAGGATGCGCTGCAGGACTTGAAGAGATACCTGTCCTCCACTCCAACACTTGTCGCACCTAGACCACAAGAGAAGTTGCTGTTGTATATAGCGGCAACCAATCAAGTGGTTAGTGCTGCGTTTGTGGTGGAGAGGGAGGCAGATGATGAGCCAGCAACCACGGCAGATGCATCCAGCGACAAGCAGGGGGGCTTCGCCGACAAGCTCTGGTCCTGACAAGGATGGATCTGCGCAGGAGCATGATAAGATGCAGAAGAGAATGGTGCAGCGCCCAGTCTACTTTGTCAGTTCCCTTCTGCAGGGGGCTAGGTCAAGGTACTCTGGTGTGCAGAAGTTGCTTTTCGGCCTCCTCATGGCCTCGAGAAAGCTGCGCCATTACTTCCAAGCACATGAGATCACAGTCGTCACTCGCTTTCCGCTGAAGAGGATACTGCAAAATCCAGAAGCGACAAGCAGGATTGTTGAGTGGGCGCTAGTACTATCAAGCTTTGGCCTCAAGTTTGAAAGCACTTCAACTATCCAAAGCAGAGCATTGGCAGAGTTCATAGCAGAGTGGACGCCAACACCAGATGAAGAAATTCCAGAGATGAACATCCCCGTAAAGGAGACAAGCAAAGAGTGGCTGATGTACTTTGATGGTGCCTTCTCGCTGCAAGGCGCCGGTGCAGGCGTGCTGCATGTCGCACCCACCGGAGAGCACCTCAAGTACGTAGTCCAGATGCACTTTCCCAAGGAGCAAGCAACCAACAATACTGCAGAGTATGAAGGATTGCTTGCCGGTCTCAGGATCGCAGCGGACCTTGGAATCAAGAAGCTCATTGTCAGGGGTGACTCACAGCTTGTCGTCCGCCAAGTGAACAAGAACTACCAGAGTCCATTGATGGAAGCATATGTTGATGAAGTGAGGAAGCTAGAAGAGCACTTTGACGGCCTACAGATGGAGCATGTCCCAAGAGCTCAGAATGACATTGCTGATGGCCTATCAAAGTGCGCCGCACTAAAGTTACCTGTGGAACCAGGGATCTTTGTGCTCAAGTTGACTCAACCATCCGTAACACCATCAACTGGACAAAGCAAGAAGAGGAAGTTGGTTTCTGGTGACTACTTTCCGGCAGAGCTCCCCGAAGCCGCCGCCAAGAAAGTCCCCAAGATCAACACCAAGGATGCTGAGGGGCAGTCTGCTCCAGAAAGCCTTATGGTTTGTTCCGTTGAAGCAGACGCTCCCGACAAGTTTTGGTCCGGCAAGCTTGCCGGGGAACATCAAGCTCCGGCAGGGCCGCAAGTCCTTGCCATAGAAGCGGATGTTCCCGCAGCAGCAGGTGTGCCTTTAGTCCTTGTTGTTGAGCCACAAGCTCCAGCATGGGCACAGTAGATTGTCCATTTCCTTCAGACAGGAGAACTTCCCGAAGAGCAAGAAGAAGCGGAAAAAGTAGCCCGGCAGTCAAGTATCTACCAGTTTGTCGATAGCATACTGTACAGAAGAAGACTTAACGGTGTGAAATTGAAGTGTATTTGCCGGGAAGATGGACAAAAGCTGTTGGCAGAGATACATGGAGGCATATGTGGCCACCACATTGGCGCAAGAGCACTTGCCGGCAAAGCTTTCCGGCAAGGTTTCTTTTGGCCGACAGCCCTCCAGGATGCAACTGCACAAGTAACCAAGAGTGAAGCGTGCCAGTTCCACTCCAAACAGATACACCAGCCAGCTCAAGCTCTCCAGACGATCCCTTTATCCTGGCCATTTTCGGTCTGGGGGCTCGATATCCTCGGCCCTTTCCCCCGAGCTGTCGGGGGCTTTGAGTACTTGTACGTCGCAATCGACAAGTTCACAAAGTGGCCGGAAGTGCAGCCAGTGAGGAAGGTGACAGTACAGTCAGCAGTCAAGTTCTTCAGGTCAATTGTTTGCCATTTCGGGATCCCTAACAGGATCATCACCGACAACGACACGCAATTCACGAGCCGCACCTTCATGCAGTACGTCCAAGACCTTGGCGCCAAGGTCTGCTTCGCTTCTGTTGCTCATCCGAGAAGCAACGGTCAAGTAGAGAGGGCAAATGCTGAAGTGCTGCACGGGCTCAAGACCGGAACTTTCGACAGGCTGCGCAAGTGCGGAAGAAACTGGATCGAGGAGCTGCCGGTGGTTCTTTGGTCGATCAGAACGACACCAAATCGAGCGGCTGGCCAGACGCCTTTCGCTCTAGTCTATGGAGTAGAGGCAGTTCTCCCCACGGAACTCGTATACAGATCACCTCGAGTGCTCGCTTATGATGATCTTGAGCAAGAATAGCTGCGACAAGACGATGCGCTGCTCCTTGAGGAAGATCGTCTTCAGGCTGCTGTACGAGGTGCTCGATACCAGCAAGCTTTGCGCCGCTACCATAGCCGCAAAGTTAAGGCCAGAAGCTTCGAGGAAGGCGACCTTGTTCTTTGGCGCGTTCAGTCCGCCAAGAATTCCAACAAGTTGGCGCCGAAGTGGGAAGGCCCTTATCGGGTGAAACGAGTCACTAGGCCCGGCGCTGTCCGCCTTGAGACCGAAGATGGCACTCCGGTGAGCAACTCCTGGAATATTGAGCATCTTCGTAAGTTTTACCCGTAGGGCGCGGTTGCCGGAACCCGTTCCGGCAACCACCTTTTGTACAAGTCTTGCCGCTGTTGCATGTAATCCTTTGTACAAAGCCGGGCGCAGATCCCGTGCATAAATAAGCTCATGTGCTCCGCACAACTTGTCCACTTAATGCATTAATTTCTTTCTTGCATGCGTTATCTGACACTTTGTGTAGCACCTACACCCGGTAAGCAATAACGAGCCGAAGGGCTCCATATCATTATTTTCTCTTCTTTCTTTTTTCTCAACAAAGGAAAGGGAGGTTCCCTCGCACACAAGTTTGCCGGGGGGAAGGAGAAGATTGTGGTATGGACCAGGCGTCGTTCAAGAAAAGTTTCGCCTTGCCGGGAAGCAAACGACAGAAAAGCTAAGTTGCCAAAGTTTGAGCAGTCAGTTTTTAAATTTTTGAGTTATCTTCCTCGAACGACCCTGCTTTGTCTGGAAAACCTGTGCGCGGAGGAACCAACTCGTGGCTAGTTGCGCCCTTACTTTGTTTCGAGTCCGCTCAACAACTTAAGTGTGCTGCATCTAGGCGCGATAAGGTTTCTTGTCGGAAGCAGCACCGCCAGCAGGCTGCTGACGTTCCGCACTCAGCGCTCGCAGCTCGGGTGCCTGCGCCGAGAAGTTCCCTAAAAGCGTAGGGTAAAAACATACAAAGGATGGAATCTAGTAAAGGAAATAACATAGCAATTGATAATAGAAATAAAGTTATATTACAAGATAACTTGTCACGGCCCTAACAGATTGATCTTATAATGTGGCCAGCAGCGACAAGGAGGAAAAGTTATGGGCGGCCTAGTCTACGCGATCGCCTTCAACCCTCTTGATTTCTCTCACCTTGTCCACAATGGGTGCGACAAGGGCCTTGGGCGCGTCCTGATCGGCGTCTGGCGGCAAGGACTTGAGGACGTTGGTGAAGCTGAGGCCTGGGTTGCGGAAGGCCACCTTCATCAGCACCTTCTGGAGAACTCCTGCGCAGATCCTGCGCGACTCGTCGGCCAGCTGCTTTGGGATCCTCTCCCGGAGCCGCTGGAGTGCCGTCGCCACGCCCTTGAAGAACAGGCTGAGCTTGGCGCTGGGTTGGAGATTCTCGTCGGAGGGATACCCAAAGTCCTCCATCCCCAGCTGCGCCAGCTCCTCGTCGATGACTGCGGTGATACTCACCAGACCCTCGGTCCAGTGCTCCACAGTATCTCTGAATGAGTTCTGGGTAACTGCGATGCTCTCTAGCAGCGCCTTGTCAGCCTTGACCTTCTCCGACAAGGTCCTCTCCCGCTCATTGGCGTCATCCAGCGTCTGAGTCAGCGTGGCCAGCTTCAACTCCAGATCCGCGTTGGAGTCCTTGGCGGCGCTGAGATCCTTGTTACTCTCAGTGAGAAGACCTTGCAGCTCACCGTGGGCGGCAGCATCCTTCTCGCGCTCGTGCTTAAGCACGGCGAGCTCCTCGCCGCTCTTCCTGATAGTGGCCTCCAGTTGCGCCACCTTCTCCTCCAGCTCTTTCTTGGCGGCCTCTGCAGTTGCGGCAGCGTCCTTTGCTTCCTTGAGCGCCCCGCCAAGTGCTTGCTCGCGCTCGGCAAGCTCCTCCTCGTAGCTGTCGAGGTTGGCCTTCCACTGCACCAACTCGCCTTCTCGCGCGGACTGCTTCTCGGCAGCCAGCCTTTGTTCCTCCTCAGCTTTGGCCTTCTCGAGAAGGAAGGCCGTACGCTCCTTTGCAAGTCTCTCCCGTTCCTGTGCCAGGGACCGGAGAGCTTCTTGGTTGAGGCCCCGGAGCTCCTCCACGCGCTTCTCCATATCCATGCCCGCCTTCGCGACAAGTGCTTCCTGGGAAGCCAGCTTGGCTTGTCGGGCGCGGTAGAGTGTCAGTAGCTTCCGTAGTAGCTGCTCCTCCTCAGGCTCGCCACTGCTGCTACTAGGCGCGTCGACCAACGACAGCCCGACGGAGGCGAGCAGCTCCTCATCAAAAGTTTCCCCCTCGACCGGCGCCCTGGAGCTCGACGCCCAGGGTAGCTTGATGAAGATGTCGTCGCCGGCCTTCAGGTAGGCACCGGGCTGGGGCTCTTCGGAGCCTGGCTCCACGGCAGCGGCGGAGGGATCGGTGGTTGGTGCAGCGCCTGGCGCTCCTGCGGCCTCAGGGCCGTCAGTGCGATCACCCGACCCCTCGCCAGCTTCTGCGGCGGCAGCCTTGGCGGCCTCCTCGCCGGCGGGCTCATCAGCACCGGCCCCTTCTTCGTTGGCGGCGGCGTCGTCATTGCTGCCACGCGCGCCTTCCTCGCCGGCACCCTCAGTCTCCATTGGCTCTGCAGCAGACGATTCTGAAGAACGAAGAAGGAAGAAAAAGTCAAGCAAATATGCAAGAAGAAGATCAGAAGAAGAAGAACCCAAGGGAAGTTCTTAGACAAGTGGATTACCTGTACCAAGGTCTGCAGTTGCGGTCTCAGCCACCGCAGGATCGTTGGTGCTGCCCCTTGCCGGAGAGCTGCCCCTTGCCGGAGAGTTCTCCCTTGTCAGAGAGCGCTCCCTTGCCGAGGACTCCTCCCTTGGCGGCGTAGTCGAAGCAGATGGCGCTTCGGGACCAGCCTCCGGGCGCTCCTGATATGGCTGTTCTGCTCCTACACAAATTAACAAGCAAGATATCAGCAAAGGAAAAAGCACTCATGCGCGCCTGACAGCAGGAAGCTAACTATGAACTTACGCTGGGGGCTGCGCTGGGGGCTGCTTTGAGGAGTGGTTGCCGGGTCCGTCAAGGTGGTCTCGGACACACCCCCTGCTGACACGGTGGGGTCATCCTCGATGACGATCACCGTGGCCTTGGCCCTTTTCGCCGCTCTCTAGGCCAGCGTCCTGAAAAGAAAGAGGTTCAGATTGAAGCAAGTCAGATACAAGATAAAAACAGCAAGATTGAAGAACTACAAGAGCACCAAAGAAACTTACTCTTCTTCCTCCTCGTCGGAGCTGAGCGCGGAAAGATCGAAGTCCGGCTCCCCTCCGGTGCGGCGAGGCGGAGGAGTAGGATCCCTTGCCCGCTTGGCGGGGGCGGTGGTGGTGGCCCGGGAAGATCCCGCTCTAGTTGCCGCTGCTGCGTGAGGCGCTCCCGCGGCAACATTGCTTGCCGCGGTAGAGCGTGTCGCACGGCTCGGTGCCTGTTGACCTGGCTGCCGCCCCGCTACATCCGTGGCCCTGCGAAGACGCCTTCTTGGCGGGGCCGGGGGCTCCGCCTGCGGCAGGGTTTTTGAAGGCTCGGGCTCTTCCTCGCCGGCCTCGCTCGGCTCAGCTTCAGAGCCGGCAGGCTCTTCCTCGCCAATGAACTCCGCGCGCTCGGCATGGTTTGCCGCCTCTGCCGCCTCCGCCTCCTCCACGGTGAACCCAAACGCGCCCGCGGCAGCTGCGGCCGCAACCTCTTCCGCCCTAGTGGCGATGCGCTGCAGCTCCTCGTCGGTGGTATCACGGGTGAGGCTCTTCTGCTCGTCAGTGCGGACTGGCACTTCTTCCAAGTTATCGAAGAACGCTTGCACGACGTCATCCGCAAGCTCTTGCCAAGTTGGAATGATTCCGTGCGAATCACACAACGGCATCATGGCGCGGAACCGGTCAAGCGAAGAGTTATTGCACAATGGAACTACGCCCCTCGCCAGCGTGAATGGGTGCTGGGGATCGCGTTTGAACAACTCCAGGAGCATTGCATCCAGCTCCAGGACGGTGAAGTTGTAGTTGAGGCCCGGCCGCAGCCTCATGATGTCCACCGAGTTCTTGAACTCCCATGCGGGCCTCCCCCTCTCCTGCAGAGGGGCAATGCGGTGGCGAAGGAAATCTGCACCTACAGCGCCTACAGTGAGCCCGGCAAGCCTGAGGCGAAGAATCCTAGTGATGGCGATCTTCAGCCTCTCGTCTTCCAGGGCCACGTTGCTCCAGTCATTGCCACGCACTATTGGGGCTTGGCGCACGGCGGTGAAGGGCTGCGGATTCTCCTTGACGATCCAGCACCACTCTGCTCTCCACTCCTCCCACTTGCTGCGGAGCTCACCCTCCAAGTACGCCTCCTTCTTGCCGACTCTCGAGATCCAGGCGATCCCTCCGGCAAGCGGCTCTCCTCTCTCTACCCAAGGCATGAAGAAGTGGCGGAACAGGGCAACATTGGGGTGGACTCCGACAAAGTTTTCGCACAAATGTGCGAAAACTGCCATGGTCAGAATAGCGTTGGGGGTGAAATCAAGGAGGCGGAGGCCATAGGTGTTCATGATATCGCAGAAGAACTCCGAGAAGGGCGGGCAGAGCCCGCAATAGAAGAATAGCGTGAAGAATGGGTACCCGTTTGGAGCCAGTTGAGAAGCAGCGGCCGGGAGTACCCTCGTGCATGGATGCGCACGCGTCTCCGTCGCCCAAAAGAGGTAGAAGTACTCCCTCAGCTCCTTCGCGCCGAGCTAGGGGGAGAAGATCGCCCGCTCCTTTTGCTGCGCCGCGAGCCGCTGCGCCTCGGTCGACTTCACGCCCTTCCCCTTGTCGGCTTTCGGAGCCATGGCGGAGGTGGTGGGGGAGGTCGACGGCGTTGGTGGTGCTGGTGGCAATGGGTGGCGGAGCGCTGCTCTCTCGGCTTGGAGAAGAAGGAGGGAGTGGAGGAGGTTCGTGGAGATGGAGTAGTAGCAACCAGCGAGGGGGAACGAACTGCCCCTGTTTCCCCTGCTTATAAACAGGGACGGGGCGGACGTTTCGCCCTTCCGAATAAAGAACCACCCACGATCTCTCCCACGACGCCGCATTCAACGCGTGCCGTTAGGGGAGGGTGCGGTGGATAAGAAGCAAGATTCGGCGTGGCCCAGGCCGCGTGTGCCCGTGCCCTGTTTTGGGCCTGGCCCAACAGGGCTCGGCACCATGTCTGGCCCAGGCCCGGGGGCTCCTGTCGGTGTACTAGAATAGGGGTACCCTAGTACCCCGAACTTGTGCACGGGCAGTTGCAGCACACCGCGGCATGGCTTGCCGGGCGACCGCCAAGATCCTCCGTGGTTCCCTTGGAGCCATTCAAGAACAAAGTATTTAAGCTCAGGAGACAAGGCCCCGGCAAGAGGAGCTTGCCGGGAAGGCCAACCAAGGCACTCCAAGGAACTTGTCGCGACGCGCCACGCGCTCCGGCAAGGCAACAAGGCCCCGGCAAGAGGAGCTTGCCGGGAAGACCAACCAAGGTACCTCGAGGCCCGGTGAGCGACAAGCTTCCGGACCCAACAAGATAACAGCCGCGGCAAGGCGCTTGTCGCGGCACGCGGCCACTCTGTGCCCACGCTCCAGCGCATCCACCAACGTGTCGCTCTGGGGGCCTCTCCAGGCGCGCGTGGCGGGAGGCTGTGCAGCCAGCGGTGCGCAGTGGCATGCAAAGCTGACAAGATCGCCATCGTGGCGAACGGTGGCGCACCTAACGGTCCTTTTCTGCACTGTTTGGGCGACTCAGACGGGCATTTAATGCCCTTGTCCCCTACCGTCAGGGTTTGGTAGGGTGTACTGTACAAGTAACTGTACCAACTACCTCGCTTTTTACATTTGTACCCTTCTCTGCGTTGCCACCTGTCGGTGACCCCTTTATCGTATAAAAGGAGGCCCATGCGCAACGTAGAGGGGGTTCGACTCTTTCGCAAGCCAGAAAACACCTAGCTCTCGCTCTTGAGCAAGAACACAATACAATCAAACAAGCAGCAATAGGAGTGTTATCTCTCCGGAGAGCTCCGAAGCTGGGTAAACTGCTCGTGTGCATCGCCTTGATCTG
>NC_057795.1:299193002-299295502 GCF_018294505.1 Triticum aestivum | reverse complement strand
TAAATCAGTAATACCACATAATTTGAAGATCGTGATTTACAACAGAAATTGCAAGCTCATGTATACCAAAAAATATAAATGCTTATGGTTGCAATAGAATTAGAAATAACCGAGAGCCTTAAAAAGGCATGTTGAAAGTGATAACTTGTCATTCCATTGTAGATGCCAAACTACATCCTCCATGGATGGAGCAGTTAACCTTGGAACCCCCAACAACTATCTACCTGCACTGTAATATTCTAAGACGATGAAATTCCCATTGAACAATATATACCTGCAATAGTAGATTCTTTTTTTGCAGGAACCTCAGTAGTAGATTCAGCATGTAGCCTAACAGGAGGAACGTAAGACGTCGTTGTCTTGCTGTAAATCAAATTTGATGATCCACGTGTTGCAAGAAGCCTTGCAACCTATGGCAGAATTACACAATAATTAAGACAGCCAGCAGAAACAACAGTATTCAGCGACCACATGAATACAATGCCTTGGCGTAGCTACTAAGCATCAGGTCAAGTAAATAGGCAACAAGCCTTGTGTTCCATTGGATTGCATCTAAAGAGTCCTTAACTCCAAAGATCCGAAGAGAAAACAATCAAAATCATGCCTGAAACAAAACACGCAAGAAAAAAGTAAACATGTACCCTGGAGAGGGCGAGCCGGCAAGCCATGAAGGGAATCGCCTGGATTTCTACTCTCGAGGCTCAGCGATTCGTAAGGTCTGCTTCTCCCTGTCTCGCGATAATAATTTCTGCTAGAGAGAGAGAGAGAGAGAGAGAGAGAGAGACTAACTATAGCCGGAGAGGCCGATGCATAACTGCGGATGCAACACATAATTGGCATCTCTTGGTTGCACCATGGTGTAAGCATTTCCCAAATAGGTGTTGGTGACATTTAAAACATAATAAATCAGTAATACCACATAATTTGAAGATCGTGATTTACAACAAAAATTGCAAGCTCATGTATACCGAAAAATATAAATGCTTATGGTTGCAACAGAATTAGAAATAACCGAGAGCCTTAAAAAAGGCATGTTGAAAGTGATAACTTGGGATTCCATTGTAGATGTCAAAGTACATCGTCCATGGATGGAGCAGTTAACCTTGCAACCCCCAACAACTATCTGCCTGCACTGTAATATTCTAAGACGATGAAATTCCCATTGAACAATATATACCTGCAATAGTAGATTCTTTTTTTGCAGGAACCTCAGTAGTAGATTCAGAATGTAGCCTAAAAGAAGGAACATAAGTCGTCGTTGTCTTGCTGTAAATCAAATTTGCTGATCCACGTGTTGCAAGAAGCCTTGCAACCTATGGCAGAAATACACAATAATTAAGACAGCCAGCAGAAACAATAGTATTCAGCGACCACATGAATACAATGCCTTGGTGTAGCTACTAAGCATCAGGTCAAGTAAATAGGGAACACGCCTTGTGTTCCATTGGATTGCGTCTAAAGAGTCCTTAACTCCAAAGATTCAAAGAGAAAACAATCAAAATCATGCCTGAAACAAAACACGCAAGAAAAAGAAAACATGTACCCTCGAGAGGGCGATCCGACAAGCCATGAAGGGAATCGCCTGGATTTTTACTCTCGAGGCTCAGCGATTCGTAAGGTCTGCTTCTCCCTGTCTCGTGATAACAATCTCTGCTAGAGAGAGAGAGAGAGGGAGAGAGAGAGAGAGAGGGAGAGAGAGAGAGACTAACTATAGCCGGAGAGGCCGATGCATAACTGCGGATGCAACACATAATTGGCATCTCTTGGTTGCACCATGGTGTAAGCATTTCCCAAATAGGTGTTGGTGACCTTTAAAACATAATAAATCAGTAATACCACATAATTTGAAGATTGTGATTTACAGCAGAAATTGCAAGCTCATGTATACCGAAAAATATAAATGCTTATGGTTGCAATAGAATTAGAAATAACCGAGAGCCTTAAAAAAGGCATGTTGAAAGTGATAACTTGTGATTCCATTGTAGATGTCAAAGTACATCGTCCATGGATGGAGCAGTTAACCTTGCAACCCCCAATAACTATCTCCCTGCACTGTAATATTCTAAGACGATGAAATTCCCATTGAACAATATATACCTGCAATAGTAGATTCTTTTTTTGCAGGAACCTCAGTAGTAGATTCAGGATGTAGCCTAAAAGAAGGACCGTAAGACGTCGCTCTCTTGCTGTAAATCAAATTTGCTGATCCACGTGTTGCAAGAAGCCTTGCAACCTATGGCAGAAATACACAATAATTAAGACAGCCAGCAGAAACAATAGTATTCAGCGACCACATGAATACAATGCCTTGGCGTAGCTACTAAGCATCAGGTCAAGTAAATAGGGAACAAGCCTTGTGTTCCATTGGATTGCATCTAAAGAGTCCTTAACTCCAAAGATTCAAAGAGAAAACAATCAAAATCATGCCTGAAACAAAACACGCAAGAAAAAAGTAAACATGTACCCTGGAGAGGGCGATCCGGCAAGCCATGAAGGGAATCGCCTGGATTTTACTCTCGAGGCTCAGCGATTCGTAAGGTCTGCTTCTCCCTGTCTCGCGATAATAATCTCTGCTAGAGAGAGAGAGAGAGGGAGGGAGAGAGAGAGAGGGAGAGAGAGAGAGAGACTAACTATAGCCGGAGAGGCCAATGCATAACTGCGGATGCAACACATAATTGGCATCTCTTGGTTGCACCATGGTGTAAGAATTTCCCAAATAGGTGTTGGTGACATTTAAAACATAATAAATCAGTAATACCACATAATTTGAAGATTGTGATTTACAACAGAAATTGCAAGCTCATGTATACCGAAAAATATAAATGCTTATGGTTGCAATAGAATTCAAAATAACCGAGAGCCTTAAAAAAGGCATGTTGAAAGTGATAATTTGTGATTCCGTTGTAGATGTCAAAGTACATCGTCCATGGATGGAGCAGTTAACCTTGCAACCCCCAACAACTATCTGCCTGCACTGTAATATTCTAAGACGATGAAATTCCCATTGAACAATATATACCTGCAATAGTAGATTCTTTTTTTGTAGGAACCTTAGTAGTAGATTCAGGATGTAGCCTAAAAGAAGGAACATAAGACATCGCTCTCTTGCTATAAATCAAATTTGCTAATCCACGTGTTGCAAGAAGCCTTGCAACCTATGGCAGAAATACACAATAATTAAGACAGCCAGCAGAAACAATAGTATTCAGCGACCACATGAATACAATGCCTTGGCGTAGCTACTAAGCATCAGGTCAAGTAAATAGGGAACAAGCCTTGTGTTCCATTGGATTGCATCTAAAGAGTCCTTAACTCCAAAGATTCAAAGAGAAAACAATCAAAATCATGCCTGAAACAAAACACGCAAGAAAAAAGTAAACATGTACCCTGGAGAGGGCGATCCGGCAAGCCATGAAGGGAATCGCCTGGATTTTACTCTCGAGGCTCAGCGATTCGTAAGGTCTGCTTCTCCCTATCTCGCGATAATAATCTCTGCTAGAGAGAGAGAGAGAGAGAGGGAGAGAGAGAGAGAGGGAGAGAGAGAGAGAGAGACTAACTATAGCCGGAGAGGCCGATGCATAACTGCGGATGCAACACATAATTGGCATCTCTTGGTCGCACCATGGTGTAAGAATTTCCCAAATAGGTGTTGGTGACATTTAAAACATAATAAATCAGTAATACCACATAATTTGAAGATTGTGATTTACAACAGAAATTGCAAGCTCATGTATACCGAAAAATATAAATGCTTATGGTTGCAATAGAATTCAAAATAACCGAGAGCCTTAAAAAAGGCATGTTGAAAGTGATAATTTGTGATTCCGTTGTAGATGTCAAAGTACATCGTCCATGGATGGAGCAGTTAACCTTGCAACCCCCAACAACTATCTGCCTGCACTGTAATATTCTAAGACGATGAAATTCCCATTGAACAATATATACCTGCAATAGTAGATTCTTTTTTTGCAGGAACCTCAGTAGTAGATTCAGGATGTAGCCTAGAAGAAGGAACATAAGTCGTCGTTGTCTTGCTGTAAATCAAATTTGCTGATCCACGTGTTGCAAGAAGCCTTGCAACCTATGGCAGAAATACACAATAATTAAGACAGCCAGCAGAAACAATAGTATTCAGTGACCACATGAATACAATGCCTTGGTGTAGCTACTAAGCATCAGGTCAAGTAAATAGGGAACAAGCCTTGTGTTCCATTGGATTGCGTCTAAAGAGTCCTTAACTCCAAAGATTCAAAGAGAAAACAATCAAAATCATGCCTGAAACAAAACACGCAAGAAAAAGAAAACATGTACCCTCGAGAGGGCGATCCGACAAGCCATGAAGGGAATCGCCTGGATTTTTACTCTCGAGGCTCAGCGATTCGTAAGGTCTGCTTCTCCCTGTCTCGCGATAACAATCTCTGCTAGAGAGAGAGAGAGAGGGAGAGAGAGAGAGAGAGGGAGAGAGAGAGAGACTAACTATAGCCGGAGAGGCCGATGCATAACTGCGGATGCAACACATAATTGGCATCTCTTGGTTGCACCATGGTGTAAGCATTTCCCAAATAGGTGTTGGTGACCTTTAAAACATAATAAATCAGTAATACCACATAATTTGAAGATTGTGATTTACAGCAGAAATTGCAAGCTCATGTATACCGAAAAATATAAATGCTTATGGTTGCAATAGAATTAGAAATAACCGAGAGCCTTAAAAAAGGCATGTTGAAAGTGATAACTTGTGATTCCATTGTAGATGTCAAAGTACATCGTCCATGGATGGAGCAGTTAACCTTGCAACCCCCAATAACTATCTGCCTGCACTGTAATATTCTAAGACGATGAAATTCCCATTGAACAATATATACCTGCAATAGTAGATTCTTTGTTTGCAGGAACCTCAGTAGTAGATTCAGGATGTAGCCTAAAAGAAGGACCGTAAGACGTCGCTCTCTTGCTGTAAATCAAATTTGCTGATCCACGTGTTGCAAGAAGCCTTGCAACCTATGGCAGAAATACACAATAATTAAGACAGCCAGCAGAAACAATAGTATTCAGCGACCACATGAATACAATGCCTTGGCGTAGCTACTAAGCATCAGGTCAAGTAAATAGGGAACAAGCCTTGTGTTCCATTGGATTGCATCTAAAGAGTCCTTAACTCCAAAGATTCAAAGAGAAAACAATCAAAATCATGCCTGAAACAAAACACGCAAGAAAAAAGTAAACATGTACCCTGGAGAGGGCGATCCGGCAAGCCATGAAGGGAATCGCCTGGATTTTACTCTCGAGGCTCAGCGATTCGTAAGGTCTGCTTCTCCCTGTCTCGCGATAATAATCTCTGCTAGAGAGAGAGAGAGAGGGAGGGAGAGAGAGAGAGGGAGAGAGAGAGAGAGACTAACTATAGCCGGAGAGGCCAATGCATAACTGCGGATGCAACACATAATTGGCATCTCTTGGTTGCACCATGGTGTAAGAATTTCCCAAATAGGTGTTGGTGACATTTAAAACATAATAAATCAGTAATACCACATAATTTGAAGATTGTGATTTACAACAGAAATTGCAAGCTCATGTATACCGAAAAATATAAATGCTTATGGTTGCAATAGAATTCAAAATAACCGAGAGCCTTAAAAAAGGCATGTTGAAAGTGATAATTTGTGATTCCGTTGTAGATGTCAAAGTACATCGTCCATGGATGGAGCAGTTAACCTTGCAACCCCCAACAACTATCTGCCTGCACTGTAATATTCTAAGACGATGAAATTCCCATTGAACAATATATACCTGCAATAGTAGATTCTTTTTTTGTAGGAACCTTAGTAGTAGATTCAGGATGTAGCCTAAAAGAAGGAACATAAGACATCGCTCTCTTGCTATAAATCAAATTTGCTGATCCACGTGTTGCAAGAAGCCTTGCAACCTATGGCAGAAATACACAATAATTAAGACAGCCAGCAGAAACAATAGTATTCAGCGACCACATGAATACAATGCCTTGGCGTAGCTACTAAGCATCAGGTCAAGTAAATAGGGAACAAGCCTTGTGTTCCATTGGATTGCATCTAAAGAGTCCTTAACTCCAAAGATTCAAAGAGAAAACAATCAAAATCATGCCTGAAACAAAACACGCAAGAAAAAAGTAAACATGTACCCTGGAGAGGGCGATCCGGCAAGCCATGAAGGGAATCGCCTGGATTTTACTCTCGAGGCTCAGCGATTCGTAAGGTCTGCTTCTCCCTGTCTCGCGATAATAATCTCTGCTAGAGAGAGAGAGAGAGAGGGAGAGAGAGAGAGAGGGAGAGAGAGAGAGAGAGACTAACTATAGCCGGAGAGGCCGATGCATAACTGCGGATGCAACACATAATTGGCATCTCTTGGTTGCACCATGGTGTAAGCATTTCCCAAATAGGTGTTGGTGACATTTAAAACATAATAAATCAGTAATACCACATAATTTGAAGATGGTGATTTACAACAGAAATTGCAAGCTCATGTAAACCGAAAAATATAAATGCTTATGGTTGCAATAGAATTAGAAATAACCGAGAGCCTTAAAAAAGGCATGTTGAAAGTGATAACTTGTGATTCCATTGTAGATGTCAAAGTACATCGTCCATGGATGGAGCAGTTAACCTTGCAACCCCCAACAACTATCTTCCTGCACTGTAATATTCTAAGACGATGAAATTCCCATTGAACAATATATACCTGCAATAGTAGATTCTTTTTTTGCAGGAACCTCAGTAGTAGATTCAGGATGTAGCCTAAAAGAAGGAATATAAGACGTCGCTCTCTTGCTGTAAATCAAATTTGCTGATCCACGTGTTGTAAGAAGCCTTGCAACCTATGGCAGAAATACACAATAATTAAGACAGCCAGCAGAAACAATAGTATTCAGCGACCACATGAATACAATGCCTTGGTGTAGCTACTAAGCATCAGGTCAAGTAAATAGGGAACAAGCCTTGTGTCCCATTGGATTGCATCTAAAGAGTCCTTAACTCCAAAGATTCAAAGAGAAAACAATCAAAATCATGCCTGAAACAAAACAGGCAAGAAAAAAGTAAACATGTACCCTGGAGAGGGCGATCCGGCAAGCCATGAAGGGAATCGCCTGGATTTTTACTCTCGAGGCTCAGCGATTCGTAAGGTCTGCTTCTCCCTGTCACGCGATAATAATCTCTGCTAGAGAGAGAGAGAGAGAGGGAGAGAGAGAGAGAGAGGGAGAGCGAGAGAGAGACTAACTATAGCCGGAGAGGCCGATGCATAACTGCGGATGCAACACATAATTGGCATCTCTTGGTTGCACCATGGTGTAAGCATTTCCCAAATAGGTGTTGGTGACATTTAAAACATAATAAATCAGTAATACCACATAATTTGAAGATCGTGATTTACAACAGAAATTGCAAGCTCATGTATACAGAAAAATATAAATGCTTATGGTTGCAATAGAATTAGAAATAACCGAGAGCCTTAAAAAAGGCATGTTGAAAGTGATAACTTGTGATTCCATTGTAGATGTCAAAGTACATCGTCCATGGATGGAGCAGTTAACCTTGCAACCCCCAACAACTATCTGCCTGCACTGTAATATTCTAAGACGATGAAATTCCCATTGAACAATATATACCTGCAATAGTAGATTCTTTTTTTGCAGGAACCTCGGTAGTAGATTCAGGATGTAGCCTAAAAGAAGGAACATAAGACGTCGCTGTCTTGCTGTAAATCAAATTTGCTGATCCACGTGTTGCAAGAAGCCTTGCAACCTATGGCAGAAATACACAATAATTAAGACAGCCAGCAGAAACAACAGTATTCAGCGACCACATGAATACAATGCCTTGGCGTAGCTACTAAGCATCAGGTCAAGTAAATAGGGAACAAGCCTTGTGTTCCATTGGATTGCATCTAAACAGTCCTTAACTCCAAAGATTCAAAGAGAAAACAATCAAAATCATGCCTGAAACAAAACACGCAAGAAAAAAGTAAACATCTACCCTGGAGAGGGCGATCCGGCAAGCCATGAAGGGAATCGCCTGGATTTTTACTCTCGAGGCTCAGCGATTCGTAAGGTCTGCTTCTCCCTGCCTCGCGATAATAATCTCTGCTAGAGAGAGAGAGAGACTAACTATAGGCGGAGAGGCCGATGCATAACTGCGGATGCAACACATAATTGGCATCTCTTGGTTGCACCATGGTGTAAGCATTTCCCAAATAGGTGTTGGTGACATTTAAAACATAATAAATCAGTAATACCACATAATTTGAAGATCGTGATTTACAACAGAAATTGCAAGCTCATGTATACTGAAAAATATAAATGCTTATGGTTGCAATAGAATTAGAAATAACCGAGAGCCTTAAAAAAGGCATGTTGAAAGTGATAACTTGTGATTCCATTGTAGATGTCAAAGTACATAGTCCATGGATGGAGCAGTTAACCTTGCAACCCCCAACAACTATCTGCCTGCACTATAATATTCTAAGACGATGAAATTCCCATTGAACAATATATACCTGCAATAGTAGATTCTTTTTTTGCAGGAACCTCAGTAGTAGATTCAGCATGTAGCCTAAAAGAAGGAACATAAGACGTCGTTGTCTTGCTGTAAATCAAATTTGATGATCCACGTGTTGCAAGAAGCCTTGCAACCTATGGCAGAATTACACAATAATTAAGACAGCCAGCAGAAACAACAGTATTCAGCGACCACATGAATACAATGCCTTGGCGTAGCTACTAAGCATCAGGTCAAGTAAATAGGCAACAAGCCTTGTGTTCCATTGGATTGCATCTAAAGAGTCGTTAACTCCAAAGATTCGAAGAGAAAACAATCAAAATCATGCCTGAAACAAAACACGCAAGAAAAAAGTAAACATGTACCCTGGAGAGGGTGAGCCGGCAAGCCATGAAGGGAATCGCCTGGATTTTTACTCTCGAGGCTCCGCGATTCGTAAGGTCTGCTTCTCCCTGTCTCGCGATAATAATTTCTGCTAGAGATAGAGAGAGACTAACTATAGCCGGAGAGGCCGATGCATAACTGCGGATGCACCACATAATTGGCATCTCTTGGTTGCACCATGGTGTAAGCATTTCCCAAATAGGTGTTGGTGACATTTAAAACATAATAAATCAGTAATACCGCATAATTTGAAGATCGTGATTTACAACAGAAATTGCAAGCTCGTGTATACCGAAAAATATAAATGCTTATGGTTGCAATAGAATTAGAAATAACCGAGAGCCTTAAAAAAGGCATGTTGAAAGTGATAACTTGTGATTCCATTGTAGATGTCAAAGTACATCGTCCATGGATGGAGCAGTTAACCTTGCAACCCCCAACAACTATCTGCCTGCACTATAATATTCTAAGACGATGAAGTTCCCATTGAACAATATATACCTGCAATAGTAGATTCTTTTTTTTGCAGGAACCTCAGTAGTAGATTCAGCATGTAGCCTAAAAGAAGGAACATAAGACGACGCTGTCTTGCTGTAAATCAAATTAGCTGATCCACGTGTTGCAAGAAGCCTTGCAATCTATGACAGAAATACACACAATAAATAAGACAGCCAGCAGAAACAACAGTATTCAGCGACCACATGAATACAATGCCTTGGCGTAGCTACTAAGCATCAGGTCAAGTAAATAGGCAACAAGCCTTGTGTTCCATTGGATTGCATCTAAAGAGTCCTTAACTCCAAAGATTCGAAGAGAAAACAATCAAAAATATGCCTGAAACAAAACACGCAAGAAAAAAGTAAACATGTACCCTGGAGAGGGCGATCCGGCAAGCCATGAAGGGAATCGCCTGGATTTTTACTCTCGAGGCTCAGCGATTCGTAAGGTCTGCTTCTCCCTGTCTCGCGATAATAATCTCTGCTAGAGAGAGAGAGAGAGAGAGAGAGAGAGAGAGAGAGACTAACTATAGCCGGAGAGGCTCATGCATAACTGCGGATGCAACACATAATTGGCATCTCTTGGTTGCACCATGGTGTAAGCATTTCCCAAATAGGTGTTGGTGACATTTAAAACATAATAAATCAGTAATACCACATAATTTGAAGATCATGATTTACAACAGAAATTGCAAGCTCATGTATACCGAAAAATATAAATGCTTATGGTTGCAATAGAATTAGAAATAACCGAGAGCCTTAAAAAAGGCATGTTGAAAGTGATAACTTGTGATTCCATTGTAGATGTCAAAGTACATCGTCCATGGATGGAGCAGTTAACCTTGCAACCCCCAACAACTATCTGCCTGCACTGTAATATTCTAAGACGATGAAATTCCCATTGAAAAATATATACCTACAATAGTAGATTCTTTTTTTTGCAGGAACCTCAGTAGTAGATTCAGCATGTAGCCTAAAAGAAGGAACATAAGACGTCTCTGTCTTGATGTAAATCAAATTTTACTGATCCACGTTGTCGGTGAGGCTGATCCACAAACACCTATGGGACTGGCGGACCGAGCCCATTTCGGTTCGGCGGAGGGCGGAGATCGCACGAAGAGCAGATCAAGGCGAAGCACATGAGCGGTTTACCCAGCTTTGGAGCTCTCCGGAGAGATAATACTCCTATTGCTGCTTGTCTGATTGTATATTGTGTTCTTGCTCAGGAGCGCTGAGTGCTACAGTACACTTGAGCTGCTAACGAGACCGAGCGTGAGAGTGTTCTGGCCTCCCACCCCCCTCTACGTTGCGCATGGGCCTCCTTTTATATGCTCAAGGGGTCACCGACAGGTGGCAACGCAGATAAGGGAAAAAATGGAAAAGGAGATGCGGTAGGTACAACTACCTGTACTGTGTATACAATGTATCATACCTAACCCTGACGGCAGGGGACAAAGGCATTAAATACCCGTCTGTGTCGCCCAAACAGTGCAGGCAGAGACCGTCAGGGGCGCAACCGCTTGCCACGATGGCTATCTTGTCAGCGCCGCTTGCCACTGTGCACCGCTGGCTGCACAGGCTCTCGCCACGCGCGCCTGGAAAGGCCCCAGGGCGACACGTTGGTGGATGCGCTGGAGCGCGGGTACGGAGTGGTCGCTTGCCGCGGCAAGCGCCTTGCCGCGGTCGTTGTCTTGTCGCGCCCGGAAGCTTGTCGCTCACCGGGCCTTGCCGGGACGCGTGGCGCGTCGCGGCAAGTTCCTTGAGGTGCCTTGGCCGGCCTTCCCGGCAAGCTCCTCTTGCCGGGGCCTTGTCTCCTTGGCCTGAATACTTTGTACTTGAATGGCTTCCCGGCAAGCTCCTCTTGCCGGGACCTTGTTTCCTTAGCTTGAATACTTTGTTCTCGAACGGCTCCAAGGGAACCACGAAGGACCTTGGCGGTCACCTGGCAAGCCCTGCTGCGGGGTGCTGTGACTGCCCATGCACAAGTTCGGGATACTAGGGTACCCCTATTCTAGTACACCGACAGGAGTCCCCGGGCCTGGGCCACACACGGTGCCGAGCGCTATTGGGCCAGGCCCAAAACAGGGCACGGGCACGCGCGTCTTGGTTTACGCCGTATCTTACTCCGTATCCACCGCGCCCTCCCCGAACGGCACGCGTCAAATGCGGCGTCATGGGAGAGAACGTGGGTGGTTTCTTTATTCAGAAAAGCAGAACGTCCGCCCCCTCCCTCTTTATAAGTAGAGGAAACATAACTGCCCATCTCGCCGGTTGCTACTCCAAAATCTCCACCGCTCCTCCCTTCTTCTCAAAGCCGAAAGAGAGCAGTGCTCCATTCCCCATCGCCACCAGCCCTACCAATGCCGTCGATCTTCCCCACCACCTCCGCCATGGCTCTGAAAGCCGACAAGGGGAAGGGCGTGAAGTTAGCCGAGGCGCAGCGGCTCGCGGCGCTGCGGAAAGAGCGGGCGGCAGGGGACGAGTCTGAGACCACCTTGCCGAACCCGGCAACTATCCCCCAAAGCAGCCCCCAGCGCAACCCCCAGCGTAAGTATATAGTCTACTTCTCACTATCAGGAGCGCATGGGTGCTCTTTCTTTGCTGATATCTGACTGTTGATTTGTGTAGGAGCAGAGCAGCCTCACCAGGAGGACCCGGAAGCCGCTCCCGAAATGCCATCTGCTTCAACTACACCGCCAAGGGAGGATTCCCCGGCAAGGGAGCGTTCTCCGGCAAGGGGGAATTCTCCGGCAAGGGACAGTTCTCCGGCAAGGGTTAGCACAACGGTCCCCCTGGTGGCGGAGACCGCGGCTGCAGATCCCAGTACAGGTAATCCTTCTTGCCTAAAAACTTCCCTTGGGTTCTTCTTCCTCTAATTTTCTGCTTGAATATTCGCTTGACTTTTCTCCCCTCTTCGGTCGTCAGATCCATCTGCCACGGAGCCGATGGAAACTGAGGTCGCCGGCAAGGAGAACGCGCGCGGCAACAATGACGAGGCCACCGCCACCGAAGAAGAGGCCGGCGCTGATGAGCCCGCCGGCGAAGAGGCCGCCAAAGCTGCCGTCGCAGAAGCTGGCGAGGGATCCGGCGATCGCACTGACAGCCCCGAGGCTGCAGGAGCTTCAGGCGCTGCGCCGACCGCCGATCCCTCCGCCACTGCTGCAGCGCCAGGCTCCGAAGAGCCCCAGCCCGGCGCCTATCTGAAGGCGGGCGATGGCATCTTCATCAAGCTCCCCTGGGCGTCAAGCTCCAGGGCGCCGGTCGAAGGAGAGATCTTGGATGGAGAGGTGCTCGCTTCCGCTGGGCTGACGCTGGTCGACGCGCCAAGCAGCAGCAGCGACGAGCCTGAGGAGGAGCGGCTGCTGCGGAAGCTGCTGTCTCTTTACCGCACCCGACAAACCAAACTGGCATCTCAAGAGGCGCTTGTCGCAAAG
Organism: Triticum aestivum; assembly: GCF_018294505.1. NCBI lineage: Eukaryota > Viridiplantae > Streptophyta > Magnoliopsida > Poales > Poaceae > Triticum > Triticum aestivum. The sequence continues at coordinate 299,282,662 of NC_057795.1, read as the reverse complement.
GCGGGAGTGGATATTGAGAAGCGCGTGGAGGAACTCCGGGGTCTGAGGCAGGAAGCTCTCCGATACCTAGCACAGGAGAGGGAGCAGCTTGCCGAGGAGCGGAAAGCCTTCCTCCTTGGGAAGGCTGAGGTTGAAGAGCAGCAGCGGCTTGCAGCCGAGAAGCTATCTGCGCGGGAAGGCGAATTGGCGCAGCGCAAGGTCAACCTTGACAGCCACGAGGAGGAGCTTGCCGCGCGCGAGCAAGGAATTGGCGGGGCTCTCAAGGAAGCAGAGGATGCTGCCGCAGCTGCCGACGCCGCCAAGAAGGAGCTGGAGACGAAGGTGGCGCAGCTGGAGGCTGATCTCAAAGCGAGCGGCGAGGAGCTTGCTGCGCTCAAGCGTGAGCGCGAGAAGGACGCCGCCGCTCATGGCGAGCTGCAGGGTCGTCTCGCTGAGAGGAGCAAAGAGCTCAGCGCCGCCAAGGACTCCAATGCGGATCTCGAGTTGAAGCTGGCTACTTTGACTCAGATGATGGACGGCGCCAGGGAGCAGGAGGTGTCCTTGAAGGAGAAGATCAAGGCCGACGAGGCGTTGCTGGCGAGTGCTGCTGCCGCCCAGAACAGCTTCAGGGAGACTGTGGAGCACTGGACCGAGGGTCTCGTGGATGCTACCGCAGCCATCGGCAGGGAGTTGGCGCAGCTAGGGATGGAGGATTTTGGGTACTCCTCCGACGAGCACCTCCAAGCCAGCGCCAAGCTCAGCCTGTTCTTCAAAGGCGTGGCGACGGCCCTCCAGTGGCTCCAGGAGAAGATCCCAAAGCAGCTGGCCGACGAGTCGCGCAAGATCTGCGCGGGGGCTCTTCAGAAGGTGCTGGTGAAGGTGGCCTTCCGCAACCCAGGCCTCAACCTCACCAACGTCCTCAGCTCCTTGCCGCCGGATGCTGATCTGGAAGCGCTCAAGGCCCTTGTCGCACCCATTGTGGACAAGGTGAGCGGGATCAAGAGGGTTGAGGGCGATCGCGTAGATTAGGCCGCCCGTCTTTTCTTTTTCTTGTCGCTGCTGGTCATGTCATGGGAACAATCTGTTAGAGCTGCGACAAGCTATCTTGTAATATAACTCTATATTGGGTAGAGATTGCTGTGTTATTTCCTTTACTTGATTCCTTCCTTTGTATGTTTTTGCCCTATGCTTTTAGGGAACTTGTCGGTGCAGGAACCTTAACTGCGAGCGCTGAGTGCGGGACGTCAGCAGCCTGCTGGCGGTGCCGCTACCGACAAGAAACCTTGTCGCGGCTAGTCGCAGCTCACTTAAGTTGTTGAGCGGACTCGAAACAAAGTAAGGGCGCAACTAGATACGAGTTGGTTCCTCCGCGCACAGGTTTTCCATACAAAGTACGGTCGTTCGAGGAAGATAACTAAAAATTTTAAAACTGATTGCTCAAACTTTAGCAACTTAGCTTTTCTGTCGTTTGCTTCCCGGTAAGGCGAAACTTCCTCGAGTGGCGCTTGGTCCACACCATTATCTTCTCCTTTACCCCCGGCAAACTTGTGTGCGATGGAACCTTCCTTTCTTTGAGAAAGAGAAAGAAGAGAAAATAAAGATATGGAGCCTTACGGCTCGTTATTTCTTACCGGGGGTAAGTGCTGCACAAAGTGTCAGATAACACATGCAAAAAAAGATAGAAAGCATGAAATTGACAAGATGTGCGGAGCACATGAGCTTTACTTATGCACGGGGTCTGCGCCAGGCTTTGTATGAAGGATTACATGCAACATCGGCAAGACTTGTACAAAAGGTGGTTGCCGGAACGGGTTCCGGCAACCGCGCCTTACGGGTAAAACTTACGAAGATGCTCAATGTTCCAGGAGTTGCTCACCAGAATGCCATCTTCGGTCTCAAGGCGGACAGCGCCAGGCCTAGTGACTCGTTTCACCCGGTAAGGGCCTTCCCACTTTGGCGTCAACTTGTTGGAATTCTTGGCGGACTGAACGCGCCGAAGAACAAGGTCGCCTTCCTCAAAACTTCTGGCATTAACTTTGCGGCTATGGTAGCGGCGCAAAGCTTGCTGGTATCGAGCATCTCGTACAGCAGCCTGAAGACGGTCCTCCTCAAGGATCAGCGCGTCATCTTGTCACAGCTGCTCTTGCTCAAGCTCATCATAAGCGAGCACTCGAGGTGACCCGTATACGAGTTCTGTGGGGCGAACTGCCTTTGTTTCCCCTACCTGGCGTGCCAAAGATGTCGGGGAGGCTGATCCACGAACACCTATGGGACTGGCGGTCCGAGCCCCTTTCGGTTTGGTGGAGGGCGGAGATCGCACGAAGAGCAGATCGAGGCGAAGCACACGAGCGGTTTACCCAGCTTCGGAGCTCTCCGGAGAGATAATACTCCTACTGCTGCTTGTCTGATTGTATATTGTGTTCTTGCTCAGGAGCGCTGAGTGCTACAGTACACTTGAGCTGCTAACGAGACCGAGCGTGAGAGTGTTCTGGCCTCCCACCCCCTTTACGTTGCGCATGGGCCTCCTTTTATATGCTCAAGGGGTCACCGACAGGTGGCAACACAGATAAGGGCAAAAATGGAAAAGGAGATGCGGTAGGTACAACTACCTGTACTGTGTATACAGTGTATCATACCTAACCCTGACGGCACGGGACAAAGGCATTAAATGCCCGTCTGTGTCGCCCAAACAGTGCAGGCAGAGACCGTCAGGGGCGCCACCGCTTGCCACGATGGCTATCTTGTCAGCGCCGCTTGCCACTGTGCACCGCTGGCTGCACAGCCTCTCGCCACGCGCGCCTGGAAAGGCCCTAGGGCGACACGTTGGTGGATGCGCTGGAGCGCGGGTACAGAGTGGTCGCTTGCCGCGGCAAGCACCTTGCCGCGGTCGTTGTCTTGTCGCGCCCGGAAGCTTGTCGCTCACCGGGCCTTGCCGGGACGCGTGGCGTGTCGCGGCAAGTTCCTTGAGGTGCCATGGCCGGCCTTCCCGGCAAGCTCCTCTTGCCGGGGCCTTGTCTCCTTGGCTTGAATACTTTGTTCTTGAATGGCTTCCCGGCAAGCTCCTCTTGCCGGGACTTGTTTCCTTAGCTTGAATACTTTGTTCTCGAATGGCTCCAAGGGAACCACGGATGACCTTGGCGGTCACCTGGCAAGCCTTGCCGTGGGGTGCTGTGACTGCCCGTGCACAAGTTCGGGATACTAGGGTACCCCTATTCTAGTACACCGACACACGTGTTGCAAGAAGCCTTGCAACCTATGGCAGAAATACACAATAATTAAGACAGCCAGCAGAAACAACAGTATTCAGCGACCACATGAATACAATGCCTTGGCGTAGCTACTAAGCATCAGGTCAAGTAAATAGGCAACAAGCCTTGTGTTCCATTGGATTGCATCTAAAGAGTCCTTAACTCCAAAGATTCGAAGAGAAAACAATCAAAATCATGCCTGAAACAAAACACGCAAGAAAAAAGTAAACATGTACCCTGGAGAGGGCGATCCGGCAAGCAATGAAGGGAATCACCTGGATTTTTACTCTCGAGGCTCAGCGATTCGTAAGGTCTGCTTCTCCCTGTCTCGCGATAATAATCTCTGCTAGAGAGAGAGAGAGAGAGAGAGAGAGAGAGAGAGACTAACTATAGCCGGAGAGGCCGATGCATAACTGCGGATGCAACACATAATTGGCATCCCTTGGTTGCACCATGGTGTAAGCATTTCCCAAATAGGTGTTGGTGACATTTAAAACATAATAAATCAGTAATACCACATAATTTGAAGATCGTGATTTACAACAGAAATTGCAAGCTCATGTATACAGAAAAATATAAATGCTCATGGTTGCAATAGAATTAGAAATAACCGAGAGCCTTAAAAAAGGCATGTTGAAAGTGATAACTTGTGATTCCATTGTAGATGTCAAAGTACATCGTCCATGGATGGAGAAGTTAACCTTGCAACCCCCAACAACTATCTGCCTGCACTGTAATATTCTAAGACGATGAAATTCCCATTGAACAATATATACCTACAATAGTAGATTCTTTTTTTTGCAGGAACCTCAGTAGTAGATTCAGCATGTAGCCTAAAAGAAGGAACATAAGACGTTGCTATCTTGCTATAAATCAAATTTGCTGATCCACGTGTTGCAAGAAGCCTTGCAACCTATGGCAGAAATACACAATAATTAAGACAGCCGGCAGAAACAACAGTATTCAGCGACCACATGAATACAATGCCTTGGCGTAGCTACTAAGCATCAGGTCAAGTAAATAGGCAACAAGCCTTGTGTTCCATTGGACTGCATCTAAAGAGTCCTTAACTCCAAAGATTCTAAGAGAAAACAATCAAAATCATGCCTGAAACAAAATACGCAAGAAAAAAGTAAACATGTACCCTGGAGAGGGCGATCCGGCAAGCCATGAAGGGAATCGCCTGGATTTTTACTCTCGAAGCTCAGCGATTCGTAAGGTCTGCTTCTCCCTGTCTCACGATAATAATCTCTGCTAGAGAGAGAGAGAGAGAGAGAGAGAGAGAGAGAGACTAACTATAGCCGGAGAGGCCGATGCATAACTGCGGATGCAACACATAATTGGCATCTCTTGGTTGCACCATGGTGTAAGCATTTCCCAAATAGGTGTTGGTGACATTTAAAACATAATAAATCAGTAATACCACATAATTTGAAGATCGTGATTTACGACAGAAATTGCAAGCTCATGTATACCGAAAAATATAAATGCTTATGGTTGCAATAGAATTAGAAATAACCGAGAGCCTTAAAAAAGGCATGTTGAAAGTGGTAACTTGTGATTCCATTGTAGATGTCAAAGTACATCGTCCATGGATGGAGCAGTTAACCTTGCAACCCCCAACAACTATCTGCCTGCACTGTAATATTCTAAGACGATGAAATTCCCGTTGAACAATATATACCTACAATAGTAGATTCTTTTTTTGTAGGAACCTCAGTAGTAGATTTAGCATGTAGCCTAAAAGAAGTAACATAAGACGTCGTTGTCTTGCTGTAAATCAAATTTGCTAATCCACGTGTTGCAAGAAGCCTTGCAACCTATGGCAGAAATACACAATAATTAAGATAGCCAGCAGAAACAACAGTATTCAGCGACCACATGAATACAATGCCTTGGCGTAGCTACTAAGCATCAGGTCAAGTAAATAGGCAAGAAGCCTTGTGTTCCATTGGATTGCATCTAAAGAGTCCTTAACTCCAAAGATTCGAAGAGAAAACAATCAAAATCATGCCTGAAACAAAACACGCAAGAAAAAAGTAAACATGTACCCTGGAGAGGGCGATCCGGCAAGCCATGAAGGGAATCGCCTGGATTTTTACTCTCGAGGCTCAATGATTTGTAAGGTCTGCTTCTCCCTGTCTCGCGATAATAATCTCTGCTAGAGAGAGAGAGAGAGAGAGAGAGAGAGAGACTAACTATAGCCGGAGAGGCCGATGCATAACTGCGGATGCAACACATAATTGGCATCTCTTGGTTGCACCGTGGTGTAAGCTTTTCCCAAATAGGTGTTGGTGACATTTAAAACATAATAAATCAGTAATACCACATAATTTGAAGATCGTGATTTACAACAGAAAATGCAAGCTCATGTATACCGAAAAATATAAATGCTTATGGTTGCAATAGAATTAGAAATAACTGAGAGCCTTAAAAAAGGCATGTTGAAAGTGATAGCTTGTGATTCCATTGTAGATGTCAAAGTACATCGTCCATGGATGGAGCAGTTAACCTTGCAACCCCCAACAACTATCTGCCTGCACTGTAATATTCTGAGATGATGAAATTCACATTGAACAATATATACCTGCAATAGTACATTCTTTTTTTGCAGGAACCTCAGTAGTAGATTCAGCATGTAGCCTAAAAGAAGGAACATAAGACGTTGTTGTCTTGCTGTAAATCAAATTTGATGACCCACGTGTTGCAAGAAGCCTTGCAACCTATGGCAGAAATACACAATAATTAAGATAGCCAGCAGAAACAACAGTATTCAGCGACCACATGAATACAATGCCTTGGCGTAGCTACTAAGCATCAGGTCAAGTAAATAGGCAACAAGCCTTGTGTTGCATTGGATTGCATCTAAAGAGTCCTTAACTCCAAAGATTCGAAAAGAAAACAATCAAAATCATGCCTGAAACAAAACACGCAAGAAAAAAGTAAACATCTACCCTGGAGAGGGCGAGCCGGCAAGCCATGAAGGGAATCGCCTGGATTTTTACTCTCGAGGCTCAGCGATTCGTAAGGTCTGCTTCTCCCTGTCTCGCGATAATAATCTCTGAGAGAGAGAGAGAAAGAGACTAACTATAGCCGGAGAGGCCGATGCATAACTGGGGATGCAACACATAATTGGCATCTCTTGGTTGCACCATGGTGTAAGCATTTCCCAAATAGGTGTTGGTGACATTTAAAACATAATAAATCAGTAATACCACATAATTTGAAGATCGTGATTTACAACAGAAATTGCAAGCTCATGTATACCGAAAAATATAAATGCTTATGGTTGCAATAGAATTAGAAATAACCGAGAGCCTTCAAAAAGGCATGTTGAAAGTGATAACTTGTGATTCCATTGTAGATGTCAAATTACATCGTCCATGGATGGAGCAGTTAACCTTGCAACCCCCAACAACTATCTGCCTGCACTGTAATATTCTAAGACGATGAAATTCCCATTGAACAATATATACCTACAATAGTAGATTCTTTTTTTGTAGGAACCTCAGTAGTAGATTCAGCATGTAGCCTAAAAGAAGGAACATAAGACGTCGTTGTCTTGCTGTAAATCAAATTTGCTAATCCACGTGTTGCAAGAAGCCTTGCAACCTATGGCAGAAATACACAATAATTAAGACAGCCAGCAGAAACAACAGTATTCAGCGACCACATGAATACAATGCCTTGGCGTAGCTACTAAGCATCAGGTCAAGTAAATAGGCAACAAGCCTTGTGTTCCATTGGATTTCATCTAAAGAGTCCTTAACTCCAAAGATTTGAAGAGAAAACAATCAAAATCATGCCTGAAACAAAACACGCAAGAAAAAAGTAAACATGTACCCTGGAGAGGGCGAGCCGGCAAGCCATGAAGGGAATCACCTGGATTTTTACTCTCGAGGCTCAGCGATTCGTAAGGTCTGCTTCTCCCTGTCTCGCGATAATAATCTTTGCTAGAGAGAGAGAGAGAGAGAGGGACTAACTATAGGCGGAGAGGCCGATGCATAACTGCGGATGCAACACATAATTGGCATCTCTTGGTTGCACCATGGTGTAAGCAATTCCCAAATAGGTGTTGGTGACATTTAAAACATAATAAATTAGTAATACCACATAATTTGAAGTTCATGATTTACAACAGAAATTGCAAGCTCATGTATACCGAAAAATATAAATGCTTATGGTTGCAATAGAATTAGAAATAACCAAAAGCCTTCAAAAAGGCATGTTGAAAGTGATAACTTGTGATTCCATTGTAGATGTCAAATTACATCGTCCATGGATGGAGCAGTTAACCTTGCAACCCCCAACAACTATCTGCCTGCACTGTAATATTCTAAGACGATGAAATTCCCATTGAACAATATATACCTGCAATAGTAGATTCTTTTTTTTGCAGGAACCTCAGTAGTAGATTCAGCATGTAGCCTAAAAGAAGGAACATAAGACGTTGCTGTCTTGCTGTAAATCAAATTTGCTGATCCACGTGTTGCAAGAAGCCTTGCAACCTATGGCAGAAATACACAATAATTAAGACAGCCAGCAGAAACAACAATATTCAGCGACCACATGAATACAATGCCTTGGCGTAGCTACTAAGCATCAGGTCAAGTAAATAGGCAACAAGCCTTGTGTTCCATTGTATTGCATCTAAAGAGTCCTTAACTCCAATGATTCGAAGAGAAAACAATCAAAATCATGCCTGAAACAAAACACGCAAAAAAAAGTAAACATGTACCCTGGAGAGGGCGAGCCGGCAAGCCATGAAGGGAATCGCCTGGATTTTTACGCTCGAGGCTCAGCGATTCGTAAGGTCTGCTTCTCCCTGTCTCGCATAATAATCTCTGCTAGAGAGAAAGAGAGAGAGAGAGAGAGAGAGAGAGAGAGAGAGATAGAGAGAGAGAGAGAGAGAGACTAACTATAGCCGGAGAGGCCGATGCATAACTGCGGATGCAACACATAATTGGCATCTCTTGGTTGCACCATGGTGTAAGCATTTTGCAAATAGGTGTTGGTGATATTTAAAACATAATAAATCAGTAATACCACATAATTTGAAGATCGTGATTTACAACAGAAATTGCAAGCTCATCTATACCGAAAAATATAAATTCTTATGGTTGCAATAGAATTAGAAATAACCGAGAGCCTTAAAAAGGCATGTTGAAAGTGATAACTTGTGATTCCATTGTAGATGTCAAAGTACATCGTCCATGGCTGGAGCAGTTAACCTTGCAACCCCCAACAACTATCTGCCTGCACTGTAATATTCTAAGACGATGAAATTCCCATTGAACAATATATACCTACAATAGTAGATTCTTTTTTTGTAGGAACCTCAGTAGTAGATTCAGCATGTAGCCTAAAAGAAGGAACATAAGACGTCGTTGTCTTGCTGTAAATCAAATTGGCTGATCCACGTGTTGCAAGAAGCCTTGCAACCTATGGCAGAAATACACAATAATTAAGACAGCCAGCAGAAACAACAGTATTCAGCGACCACATGAATACAATGCCTTGGCGTAGCTACTAAGCATCAGGTCAAGTAAATAGGCAACAAGCCTTGTGTTCCATTGGATTTCATCTAAAGAGTCCTTAAATCCAAAGATTTGAAGAGAAAACAATCAAAATCATGCCTGAAACAAAACACGCAAGAAAAAAGTAAACATGTACCCTGGAGAGGGCGAGCCGGCAAGCCATGAAGGGAATCACCTGGATTTTTACTCTCGAGGCTCAGCGATTCGTAAGGTCTGCTTCTCCCTGTCTCGCGATAATAATCTTTGCTAGAGAGAGAGAGAGAGGGACTAACTATAGCCGGAGAGGCTGATGCATAACTGCGGATGCAACACATAATTGGCATCTCTTGGTTGCACCATGGTGTAAGCATTTCCCAAATAGGTGTTTGTGACATTTAAAACATAATAAATTAGTAATACCACATAATTTGAAGTTCATGATTTACAACAGAAATTGCAAGCTCATGTATACCGAAAAATATAAATGCTTATGATTGCAATAGAATTAGAAATAACCGAGAGCCTTCAAAAAGGCATGTTGAAAGTGATAACTTGTGATTCCATTGTAGATGTCAAATTACATCGTCCATGGATGGAGCGGTTAACCTTGCAACCCCCAACAACTATCTGCCTGCACTGTAATATTCTAAGACGATGAAATTCCCATTTAACAATATATACCTACAATAGTAGATTCTTTTTTTTGCAGGAACCTCAGTAGTAGATTCAGCATGTAGCCTAAAAGAAGGAACATAAGACGTTGCTGTCTTGCTGTAAATCAAATTTGCTGATCCACGTGTTGCAAGAAGCCTTGCAACCTATGGCAGAAATACACAATAATTAAGACAGCCAGCAGAAACAACAGTATTCAGCGACCACATGAATACAATGCCTTGGCGTAGCTACTAAGCATCAGGTCAAGTAAATAGGCAACAAGCCTTGTGTTCCATTGTATTGCATCTAAAGAGTCCTTAACTCCAATGATTCGAAGAGAAAACAATCAAAATCATGCCTGAAACAAAACACGCAAAAAAAAGTAAACATGTACCCTGGAGAGGGCGAGCCGGCAAGCCATGAAGGGAATCGCCTGGATTTTTACTCTCGAGGCTCAGCGATTTGTAAGGTCTGCTTCTCCCTGTCTCGCATAATAATCTCTGCTAGAGAGAGAGAGAGAGAGAGAGAGAGAGAGAGAGAGACTAACTATAGCCGGAGAGGCCGATGCATAACTGCGGATGCAACACATAATTGGCATCTCTTGGTTGCACCATGGTGTAAGCATTTCGCAAATAGGTGTTGGTGATATTTAAAACATAATAAATCAGTAATACCACATAATTTGAAGATCGTGATTTACAATAGAAATTGCAAGCTCATCTATACCGAAAAATATAAATTCTTATGGTTGCAATAGAATTAGAAATAACCGAGAGCCTTAAAAAGGCATGTTGAAAGTGATAACTTGTGATTCCATTGTAGATGTCAAAGTACATCGTCCATGGATGGAGCAGTTAACCTTGCAACCCCCAACAACTATCTGCCTGCACTGTAATATTCTAAGACGATGAAATTCCCATTGAACAATATATACCTACAATAGTAGATTCTTTTTTTGTAGGAACCTCAGTAGTAGATTCAGCATGTAGCCTAAATGAAGGAACATAAGACGTCGTTGTCTTGCTGTAAATCAAATTTGCTGATCCACGTGTTGCAAGAAGCCTTGCAACCTATGGCAGAAATACACAATAATTAAGACAGCCAGCAGAAACAACAGTATTCAGCGACCACATGAATACAATGCCTTGGCGTAGCTACTAAGCATCGGGTCAAGTAAATAGGCAACAAGCCTTGTGTTCCATTGGATTTCATCTAAAGAGTCCTTAACACCAAAGATTTGAAGAGAAAACAATCAAAATCATGCCTGAAACAAAACACGCAAGAAAAAAGTAAACATGTACCCTGGAGAGGGCGAGCCGGCAAGCCATGAAGGGAATCACCTGGATTTTTACTCTCGAGGCTCAGCGATTCGTAAGGTCTGCTTCTCCCTGTCTCGCGATAATAATCTTTGCTAGAGAGAGAGAGAGAGAGAGGGACTAACTATAGGCGGAGAGGCCGATGCATAACTGCGGATGCAACACATAATTGTCATCTCTTGGTTGCACCATGGTGTAAGCATTTCCCAAATAGGTGTTGGTGACATTTAAAACATAATAAATTAGTAATACCACATAATTTGAAGTTCATGATTTACAACAGAAATTGCAAGCTCATGTATACCGAAAAATATAAATGCTTATGGTTGCAATAGAATTAGAAATAACCGAGAGCCTTCAAAAAGGCATGTTGAAAGTGATAACTTGTGATTCCATTGTAGATGTCAAATTACATTGTCCATGGATGGAGCAGTTAACCTTGCAACCCCCAACAACTATCTGCCTGCACTGTAATATTCTAAGACGATGAAATTCCCATTGAACAATATATACCTGCAATAGTAGATTCTTTTTTTTGCAGGAACCTCAGTAGTAGATTCAGCATGTAGCCTAAAAGAAGGAACATAAGACGCTGCTGTCTTGCTGTAAATCAAATTTGCTTATCCACGTGTTGCAAGAAGCCTTGCAACCTATGGCAGAAATACACAATAATTAAGACAGCCAGCAGAAACAACAGTATTCAGCGACCACATGAATACAATGCCTTGGCGTAGCTACTAAGCATCAGGTCAAGTAAATAGGCAACAAGTCTTGTGTTCCATTGTATTGCATCTAAAGAGTCCTTAACTCCAATGATTCGAAGAGAAAACAATCAAAATCATGCCTGAAACAAAACACGCAAAAAAAAGTAAACATGTACCCTGGAGAGGGCGAGCCGGCAAGCCATGAAGGGAATCGCCTGGATTTTTACTCTCGAGGCTCAGCGATTCGTAAGGTCTGCTTCTTCCTGTCTCCCATAATAATCTCTGCTAGAGAGAAAGAGAGAGAGAGAGAGAGAGAGAGAGAGAGAGAGAGAGACTAACTATAGCCGGAGAGGCCGATGCATAACTGCGGATGCAACACATAATTGGCATCTCTTGGTTGCACCATGGTGTAAGCATTTCGCAAATAGGTGTTGGTGATATTTAAAACATAATAAATCAGTAATACCACATAATTTGAAGATCGTGATTTACAACCGAAATTGCAAGCTCATCTATACCGAAAAATATAAATTCTTATGGTTGCAATAGAATTAGATATAACTGAGAGCCTTAAAAAGGCATGTTGAAAGTGATAACTTGTGATTCCATTGTAGATGTCAATGTACATCATCCATGGATGGACCAATTAACCTTGCAACCCCCAACAACTATTTGCCTGCACTGTAATATTCTAACACGATGAAATTCCCATTGAATAATATATACCTGCAATAGTAGATTCTTTTTTTTGCAGGAACCTCAGTAGTAGATTCAGCATGTAGCCAAAAAGAAGGAACATAAGACGTCGTTGTCTTGCTGTAAATCAAATTTGCTGATCCACATGTTGCGAGAAGCCTTGCAACCTATGGCAGAAATACACCATAATTAAGACAGCCAGTAGAAACAATAGTATTCAGCGACCACATGAATACAATGCCTTTGCGTAGCTACTAAGCATCAGGTCAAGTAAATAGGCAACAAGCCTTGTGTTCCATTGGATTGCATCTAAAGAGTCCTTAACTCCAAAGATTCGAAGAGAAAACAATCAAAATCATGCCTGAAACAAAACACGCAAGAAAAAAGTAAACATGTACCCTGGAGAGGGCGAGCCGGCAAGCCATGAAGGGAATCACCTGGATTTTTACTCTCGAGGCTCAGCGATTCGTAAGGTCTGCTTCTCCCTGTCTCGCGATAATAATCTTTCCTAGAGAGAGAGAGAGAGAGAGAGAGAGAGAGAGAGAGAGACTAACTATAGGCAGAGAGGCCGATGCATAACTGCGGATGCAACACATAATTGGCATCTCTTGGTTGCACCATGGTGTAAGCATTTCCCAAATAGGTGTTGGTGACATTTAAAACATAATAAATCAGTAATACCACATAATTTGAAGATCGTGATTTACAACAGAAATTGCAAGCTCATGTATACCGAAAAATATAAATGCTTATGGTTGCAATAGAATTAGAAATAACCGAGAGCCTTAAAAAAGGCATGTTGAAAGTGATAACTTGTGATTCCATTGTAGATGTCAAAGTACATTGTCCATGGATGGAGCAGTTAACCTTGCAACCCCCAACAACTATCTGCCTGCACTGTAATATTCTAAGACGATGAAATTCCCATTGAACAATATATACCTACAATAGTAGATTCTTTTTTTGTAGGAACCTCAGTAGTAGATTCAGCATGTAGCCTAAAAGAAGGAACATAAGACGTCGTTGTCTTGCTGTAAATCAAATTTGTTGATCCACATGTTGCAAGAAGCCTTGCAACCTATGGCAGAAATACACAATAATTAAGACAGCCAGCAGAAACAACAGTATTCAGCGACCACATGAATACAATGCCTTGGCGTAGCGACTAAGCATCAGGTCAAGTAAATAGGCAACAAGCCTTGTGTTCCATTGGATTGCATCTAAAGAGTCCTTAACTCCAGAGATTAGAAGAGAAAACAATCAAAATCATGCCTGAAACAAAACACGCAAGAAAAAAGTAAACATGTACCCTGGAGAGGGCGAGCCGGCAAGCCATGAAGGGAATCGCCTGGATTTTTACTCTCGAGGCTCAGCGATTCGTAAGGTCTGCTTCTCCCTGTCTCGCGATAATAATCTCGTCTAGAGAGAGAGAGAGAGAGAGAGAGAGAGAGAGAGTCTAACTATAGCCAGAGAACCCATTGCATAACTGCGGATGCAACACATAATTGGCATCTCTTGGTTGCACCATGGTGTAAGCATTTCCCATATAGGTGTTCATGACATTTAAAACATAATAAATCAGTAATACCACATAATTTGAAGATCGTGATTTACAACAGAAATTGCAAGTTGATGTATACCGAAAAATATAAATGCTTATGGTTGCAATAGAATTAGAAATAACCAAGAGCCTTAAAAAAGGCATGTTGAAAGTGATAACTTGTGATTCCATTGTAGATGTCAAAGTACATCATCCATGGATGGAGCAGTTAACCTTGCAACCCCCAACAACTATCTGCCTGCACTGTAATATTCTAAGACGATGAAATTCCCATTGAATAATATATACCTGCAATAGTAGATTCTTTTTTTGCAGGAACCTCAGTAGTAGATTCAGCATGTAGCCTAATAGAAGGAACATAAGACGTTGATGTCTTGCTGTAAATCAAATTTGCTGATCCACGTGTTGCAAGAAGCCTTGCAACCTATGGCAGAAATACACACAATAATTAAGACAGCCAGCAGAAACAACAGTATTCAGCGACCACATGAATACAATGCCTTGGCGTAGCTACTAAGCATCAGGTCAAGTAAATAGGCAACAAGCCTTGTGTTCCATTGGATTGCATCTAAAGAGTCCTTAACTATAAAGATTCGAAGAGAAATCAATCAAAATCGTGCCAGAAACAAAACATGCAAGAAAAAAGTAAACATGTACCCTGGAGAGGGCGAGCCGGCAAGCCATGAAGGGAATCGCCTAGATTTTTACTCTCGAGGCTCAGCGATTCGTAAGGTCTGCTTCTCCCTGTCTCGCGATAATAATCTCTGCTAGAGAGCGAGAGAGAGAGAGAGAGAGAGAGAGAGAGAGAGTGAGAGAGAGAGTCTAACTATAGCTAGAAAGGCCGATGCATAACTGCAGATGCAACACATAATTGGCATCTCTTGGTTGCACCATGGTGTAAGCATTTCCCAAATAGGTGTTGGTGACATTTAAAACATAATAAATCAGTAATACCACATAATTTGAAGATCTTGATTTACAACAGAAATGCAAGCTCATGTATACCGAAAAATATAAATGCTTATGGTTGCAATAGAATTAGAAATAACCGAGAGCCTTAAAAAAGGCATGTTGAAAGTGATAACTTGTGATTCCATTGTAGATGTCAAAGTACATCGTCCATGGATGGAGCAGTTAACCTTGCAACCCCCAACAACTATCTGCCTGCACTGTAATATTCTAAGACAATGAAGTTCCCATTGAACAATATATACCTGCAATAGTAGATTCTTCTTTTGTAGGAACCTCAGTAGTAGATTCAGCATGTAGCCTAAAAGAAGGAACATAAGACGTCGTTGTCTTGCTGTAAATCAAATTTGCTGATCCACGTGTTGCAAGAAGCCTTGCAACCTATGGCAGAAATACATACAATAATTAAGACAGCCGGCAGAAACAACAGTATTCAGCGACCATATGAATACCATGCCTTGGTGTAGCTACTAAGCATCAGGTCAAGTAAATAGGCAACAAGCCTTGTGTTCCATTGTATTGCATCTAAATAGTCCTTAACTCCAAAGATTCGAAGAGAAAACAATCAAAATCTTGCCTGAAATAAAACACACAAGAAAAAAGTAAACATGTACCTGGAGAGGGCAAGCCGGCAAGCCATGAAGGGAATCGCTTGGATTTTTACTCTCGAGGCTCAGCGATTCGTGAGGTCTGCTTCTCCCTGTCTCGCGATAATAATCTCTGCTGGAGAGAGAGAGAGAGAGAGAGAGAGTCTAACTATAGCCGGAGAGCCCGAAGCATAACTGCGGATGCAACACATAATTGGCATCTCTTGGTTGCACCATGGTGTAAGCATTTCCCAAATAGGTGTTGGTGACATTTAAAGCATAATAAATCAGTAATACCACATAATTTGAAGATCGTGATTTACAACAGAAATTGCAAGCTCATGTATACCGAAAAATATAAATGCTTATGGTTGCAATAGAATTTGAAATAAACGAGAGCCTTAAAAAAGGCATGTTGAAAGTGATAACTTGTGATTCCATTGTATATGTCAAAGTACATCGTCCATGGATGGAGCAGTTAACCTTGCAACCCCCAACAACTATCTGCCTGCACTATAATATTCTAAGATGATGAAATTCCCATTGAACAATATATACCTGCAATAGTAGATTCTTTTTTTTGCAGGAACCTCAGTAGTAGATTTAGCATGTAGCGTAAAAAAAGGAACATAGGATGTCGCTGTCTTGCTGTAAATCAAATTTGCTGATCCACGTGTTGCAAGAAGCCTTGCAACCTATGGCAGAAATACACACAATAATTAAGACAGCCAGCAGAAACAACAGTATTCAGCGACCACATGAATACAATGCCTTGGCGTAGCTACTAAGCATCAGGTCAAGTAAATAGGCAACAAGCCTTGTGTTCCATTGGATTGCATCTAAAGAGTCCTTAACTCCAAAGATTCGAAGAGAAAACAATCAAAATCATGCCTGAAATAAAACACGCAAGAAAAAAGTAAACATGTACCCTGGAGAGGGCAAGCCGGCAAGCCACGAAGGGAATCGCTTGGATTTTTACTCTCGAGGCTCAGCGATTCGTAAGGTCTGCTTCTCCCTGTCTCGCGATAATAATCTTTGCTAGAGAGAGAGAGAGAGAGAGAGAGAGAGACTAACTATAGGCGGAGAGGCCGATGCATAACTGCGGATGCAACACATAATTGGCATCTCTTGGTTGCACCATGGTGTAAGCTTTTCCCAAATAGGTGTTGGTGACATTTAAAACATAATAAATCAGTAATACCACATAATTTGAAGATCGTGATTTACAACAGAAATTGCAAGCTCATGTATACCGAAAAATATAAATGCTTATGGTTGCAATAGAATTAGAAATAACCGAGAGCCTTAAAAAAGGCATGTTGAAAGTGATAACTTGTGATTCCATTGTAGATGTCAAAGTACATTGTCCATGGATGGAGCAGTTAACCTTGCAACCCCCAACAACTATCTGCCTGCACTGTAATATTCTAAGACGATGAAATTCCCATTGAACAATATATACCTACAATAGTAGATTCTTTTTTTGTAGGAACCTCAGTAGTAGATTCAGCATGTAGCCTAAAAGAAGGAACATAAGACGTCGTTGTCTTGCTGTAAATCAAATTTGCTGATCCACATGTTGCAAGAAGCCTTGCAACCTATGGCAGAAATACACAATAATTAAGACAGCCAGCAGAAACAACAGTATTCAGCGACCACATGAATACAATGCCTTGGCGTAGCGACTAAGCATCAGGTCAAGTAAATAGGCAACAAGCCTTGTGTTCCATTGGATTGCATCTAAAGAGTCCTTAACTCCAGAGATTAGAAGAGAAAACAATCAAAATCATGCCTGAAACAAAACACGCAAGAAAAAAGTAAACATGTACCCTGGAGAGGGCGAGCCGGCAAGCCATGAAGGGAATCGCCTGGATTTTTACTCTCGAGGCTCAGCGATTCGTAAGGTCTGCTTCTCCCTGTCTCGCGATAATAATCTCGTCTAGAGAGAGAGAGAGAGAGAGAGAGAGAGAGAGAGAGTCTAACTATAGCCAGAGAACCCATTGCATAACTGCGGATGCAACACATAATTGGCATCTCTTGGTTGCACCATGGTGTAAGCATTTCCCATATAGGTGTTCATGACATTTAAAACATAATAAATCAGTAATACCACATAATTTGAAGATCGTGATTTACAACAGAAATTGCAAGTTGATGTATACCGAAAAATATAAATGCTTATGGTTGCAATAGAATTAGAAATAACCAAGAGCCTTAAAAAAGGCATGTTGAAAGTGATAACTTGTGATTCCATTGTAGATGTCAAAGTACATCATCCATGGATGGAGCAGTTAACCTTGCAACCCCCAACAACTATCTGCCTGCACTGTAATATTCTAAGACGATGAAATTCCCATTGAATAATATATACCTGCAATAGTAGATTCTTTTTTTGCAGGAACCTCAGTAGTAGATTCAGCATGTAGCCTAATAGAAGGAACATAAGACGTTGATGTCTTGCTGTAAATCAAATTTGCTGATCCACGTGTTGCAAGAAGCCTTGCAACCTATGGCAGAAATACACACAATAATTAAGACAGCCAGCAGAAACAACAGTATTCAGCGACCACATGAATACAATGCCTTGGCGTAGCTACTAAGCATCAGGTCAAGTAAATAGGCAACAAGCCTTGTGTTCCATTGGATTGCATCTAAAGAGTCCTTAACTATAAAGATTCGAAGAGAAATCAATCAAAATCGTGCCAGAAACAAAACATGCAAGAAAAAAGTAAACATGTACCCTGGAGAGGGCGAGCCGGCAAGCCATGAAGGGAATCGCCTAGATTTTTACTCTCGAGGCTCAGCGATTCGTAAGGTCTGCTTCTCCCTGTCTCGCGATAATAATCTCTGCTAGAGAGCGAGAGAGAGAGAGAGAGAGAGAGAGAGAGAGAGTGAGAGAGAGAGTCTAACTATAGCTAGAAAGGCCGATGCATAACTGCAGATGCAACACATAATTGGCATCTCTTGGTTGCACCATGGTGTAAGCATTTCCCAAATAGGTGTTGGTGACATTTAAAACATAATAAATCAGTAATACCACATAATTTGAAGATCTTGATTTACAACAGAAATGCAAGCTCATGTATACCGAAAAATATAAATGCTTATGGTTGCAATAGAATTAGAAATAACCGAGAGCCTTAAAAAAGGCATGTTGAAAGTGATAACTTGTGATTCCATTGTAGATGTCAAAGTACATCGTCCATGGATGGAGCAGTTAACCTTGCAACCCCCAACAACTATCTGCCTGCACTGTAATATTCTAAGACAATGAAGTTCCCATTGAACAATATATACCTGCAATAGTAGATTCTTCTTTTGTAGGAACCTCAGTAGTAGATTCAGCATGTAGCCTAAAAGAAGGAACATAAGACGTCGTTGTCTTGCTGTAAATCAAATTTGCTAATCCACGTGTTGCAAGAAGCCTTGCAACCTATGGCAGAAATACATACAATAATTAAGACAGCCGGCAGAAACAACAGTATTCAGCGACCATATGAATACCATGCCTTGGTGTAGCTACTAAGCATCAGGTCAAGTAAATAGGCAACAAGCCTTGTGTTCCATTGTATTGCATCTAAATAGTCCTTAACTCCAAAGATTCGAAGAGAAAACAATCAAAATCTTGCCTGAAATAAAACACACAAGAAAAAAGTAAACATGTACCTGGAGAGGGCAAGCCGGCAAGCCATGAAGGGAATCGCTTGGATTTTTACTCTCGAGGCTCAGCGATTCGTGAGGTCTGCTTCTCCCTGTCTCGCGATAATAATCTCTGCTGGAGAGAGAGAGAGAGAGAGAGAGAGAGAGTCTAACTATAGCCGGAGAGCCCGAAGCATAACTGCGGATGCAACACATAATTGGCATCTCTTGGTTGCACCATGGTGTAAGCATTTCCCAAATAGGTGTTGGTGACATTTAAAGCATAATAAATCAGTAATACCACATAATTTGAAGATCGTGATTTACAACAGAAATTGCAAGCTCATGTATACCGAAAAATATAAATGCTTATGGTTGCAATAGAATTTGAAATAAACGAGAGCCTTAAAAAAGGCATGTTGAAAGTGATAACTTGTGATTCCATTGTATATGTCAAAGTACATCGTCCATGGATGGAGCAGTTAACCTTGCAACCCCCAACAACTATCTGCCTGCACTATAATATTCTAAGATGATGAAATTCCCATTGAACAATATATACCTGCAATAGTAGATTCTTTTTTTTGCAGGAACCTCAGTAGTAGATTTAGCATGTAGCGTAAAAAAAGGAACATAGGATGTCGCTGTCTTGCTGTAAATCAAATTTGCTGATCCACGTGTTGCAAGAAGCCTTGCAACCTATGGCAGAAATACACACAATAATTAAGACAGCCAGCAGAAACAACAGTATTCAGCGACCACATGAATACAATGCCTTGGCGTAGCTACTAAGCATCAGGTCAAGTAAATAGGCAACAAGCCTTGTGTTCCATTGGATTGCATCTAAAGAGTCCTTAACTCCAAAGATTCGAAGAGAAAACAATCAAAATCATGCCTGAAATAAAACACGCAAGAAAAAAGTAAACATGTACCCTGGAGAGGGCAAGCCGGCAAGCCACGAAGGGAATCGCTTGGATTTTTACTCTCGAGGCTCAGCGATTCGTAAGGTCTGCTTCTCCCTGTCTCGCGATAATAATCTCTGCTAGAGAGAGAGAGAGAGAGAGAGAGAGAGAGAGAGTCTAACTATAGCTGGAGAGCCCGAAGCATAACTGCGGATGCAACACATAATTGGCATCTCTTGGTTGCACCATGGTGTAAGCATTTCCCAAATAGGTGTTGGTGACATTTAGAACATAATAAATCAATAATTCCACATAATTTGAAGATCGTGATTTACAACGGAAATTGCAAGCTCATGTATACCGAAAAATATAAATGCTTATGATTGCAATAGAATTAGAAATAACCGAGAGCCTTAAAAAAGTCATGTTGAAAGTGATAACTTTTGATTCCATTGTAGATGTCAAAGTACATCGTCCATGGATGGAGCAGTTAACCTTGCAACCCCCAACAACTATCTGCCTGCACTATAATATTCTAAGACGATGAAGTTCCCATTCAACAATATATACCTGCAATAGTAGATTCTTTTTTTTGCAGGAACCTCAGTAGTAGATTCAGCATGTAGCCTAAAAGAAGGAACATAAGACGTCGATGTCTTGCTGTAAATCAAATTAGCTGATCCACGTGTTGCAAGAAGCCTTGCAACCTATGGCAGAAATACACACAATAATTAAGATAGCCAGCAGAAACAACAGTATTCAGCGACCACATGAATATAATGCCTTGGCGTAGCTACTAAGCATCAGGTCAAGTAAATAGCCAACAAGCATTGTGTTCCATTGGATTGCATCTAAAGAGTCCTTAACTCCAAAGATTCGAAGAGAAAACAATCAAAATCATGCCTGAAATAAAAAAGTAAACATGTACCCTAGAGAGGGCAAGCCGGCAAGCCATGAAGGGAATCGCTTGGATTTTTACTCTCGAGGCTCAGCAATTCGTAAGGTCTGCTTCTCCTTGTCTCACGATAATAATCTCTGCTAGAGAGAGAGGGAGAGAGAGAGTCTAACTATAGCTGGAGAGCCCGATGCATAACTGCGGATGCAACACATAATTGGCATCTCTTGGTTGCACCATGGTGTAAGCATTTCGCAAATAGGTGTTGGTGACATTTAAAACATAATAAATCAGTAATTCCACATAATTTGAAGATCGTGATTTACAACAGAAATTGCAAGCTCATGTATACCGAAAAATATAAATGCTTATGGTTGCAATAGAATTACAAATAACCGAGAGCCTTAAAAAAGGCATGTTGAAAGTGATAACTTGTGATTCCATTGTAGATGTCAAAGTACATCGTCCATGGATGGAGCAGTTAACCTTGCAACCCCCAACAACTATCTGCCTGCACTGTAATATTCTAAGACGATGAAGTTCCCATTGAACAATATATACCTGCAATAGTAGATTCTTTTTTTGCAAGAACCTCAGTAGTAGATTCAGCATGTAGACTAAAAGAAGGAACATAAGATGTCGTTGTCTTGCTGTAAATCAAATTAGCTGATCCACGTGTTGCAAGAAGCCTTGCAACCTATGGCGGAAATACACACAATAATTAAGAAAGCCAACAGAAACAACAGTATTCAGCGACCACATGAATACAATGCCTTGGCGTCGCTACTAAGCATCAGGTCAAGTAAATAGGCAACAAGGATTGTGTTCCATTGGATTGCATCTAAAGAGTCCTTAACTCCAAAGATTCGAAGAGAAAACAATCAAAATCATGCCTGAAATAAAACATGCAAGAAAAAAGTAAACATGTACCCTGGAGAGGGCAAGCCCGCAAGCCATGAAGGGAATCGCTTGGATTTTTACTCTCGAGGCTCAGCGATTCGTAAGGTCTGCTTCTCCCTGTCTCGTGATAATAATCTGTGCTAGAGAGAGAGAGAGAGAGAGAGAGAGAGAGAGAGATAGTCTAACTATAGCCGGAGAGCCCGAAGCATAACTGCGGATGCAACACATAATTGGCATCTCTTGGTTGCACCATGGTGTAAGCATTTCCCAAATAGGTGTTGGTGACATTTAGAACATAATAAATCAATAATTCCACATAATTTGAAGATCGTGATTTACAACAGAAATTGCAAGCTCATGTATACCGAAAAATATAAATGCTTATGATTGCAATAGAATTAGAAATAACCGAGAGCCTTAAAAAAGTCATGTTGAAAGTGATAACTTTTGATTCCATTGTAGATGTCAAAGTACATCGTCCATGGATGGAGCAGTTAACCTTGCAACCCCCAACAACTATTTGCCTGCACTGTAATATTCTAAGACGATGAACTTCCCATTCAACAATATATACCTGCAATAGTAGATTCTTTTTTTTGTAGGAACCTCAGTAGTAGATTCAGCATGTAGCCTAAAAGAAGGAACATAAGATGTCGATGTCTTGCTATAAATCAAATTAGCAGATCCATGTGTTGCAAGAAGCCTTGCAACCTATGGCAGAAATACACACAATAATTAAGACAGCCAGCAGAAACAATAGTATTCAGCGACCACATGAATACAATGCCTTGGCGTAGCTACTAAGCATCAGGTCAAGTAAATAGGCAACAAGCATTGTGTTCCATTGGATTGCATCTAAAGAGTCCTTAACTCCAAAGATTCGAACAGAAAACAATCAAAATCATGCCTGAAATAAAACACGCAAGAAAAAAGTAAACATGTACCCTAGAGAGGGCAAGCCGGCAAGCCATGAAGGGAATCGCTTGGATATTTACTCTCGAGGCTCAGCAATTCGTAAGGTCTGCTTCTCCCTGTCTCACAATAATAATCTCTGCTAGAGAGAGAGGGAGAGAGAGAGTCTAACTATAGCTGGAGAGCCCGATGCATAACTGCGGATGCAACACATAATTGGCATCTCTTGGTTGCACCATGGTGTAAGCATTTCGCAAACAGGTGTTGGTGACATTTAAAACATAATAAATCAGTAATTCCACATAATTTGAAGATCGTGATTTACAACAGAAATTGCAAGCTCATGTATACCGAAAAATATAAATGCTTATGGTTGCAATAGAATTAGAAATAACTGAGAGCCTTAAAAAAGGCATGTTGAAAGTGATAACTTGTGATTCCATTGTAGATGTCAAAGTACATCGTCCATGGATGGAGCAGTTAACCTTGCAACCCCCAACAACTATCTGCCTGCACTGTAATATTCTAAGACGATGAAGTTCCCATTGAACAATATATACCTGCAATAGCAGATTCTTTTTTTGCAAGAACCTCAGTAGTAGATTCAGCATGTAGACTAAAAGAAGGAACATAAGATGTCGTTGTCTTGCTGTAAATCAAATTAGCTGATCCACGTGTTGCAAGAAGCCTTGCAACCTATGGCGGAAATACACACAATAATTAAGAAAGCCAACAGAAACAACAGTATTCAGCGACCACATGAATACAATGCCTTGGCGTCGCTACTAAGCATCAGGTCAAGTAAATAGGCAACAAGGATTGTGTTCCATTGGATTGCATCTAAAGAGTCCTTAACTCCAAAGATTCGAAGAGAAAACAATCAAAATCATGCCTGAAATAAAACATGCAAGAAAAAAGTAAACATGTACCCTGGAGAGGGCAAGCCCGCAAGCCATGAAGGGAATCGCTTGGATTTTTACTCTCGAGGCTCAGCGATTCGTAAGGTCTGCTTCTCCCTGTCTCGCGATAATAATCTGTGCTAGAGAGAGAGAGAGAGAGAGAGAGAGAGAGAGAGAGATAGTCTAACTATAGCCGGAGAGCCCGAAGCATAACTGCGGATGCAACACATAATTGGCATCTCTTGGTTGCACCATGGTGTAAGCATTTCCCAAATAGGTGTTGGTGACATTTAGAACATAATAAATCAATAATTCCACATAATTTGAAGATCGTGATTTACAACAGAAATTGCAAGCTCATGTATACCGAAAAATATAAATGCTTATGATTGCAATAGAATTAGAAATAACCGAGAGCCTTAAAAAAGTCATGTTGAAAGTGATAACTTTTGATTCCATTGTAGATGTCAAAGTACATCGTCCATGGATGGAGCAGTTAACCTTGCAACCCCCAACAACTATCTGCCTGCACTGTAATATTCTAAGACGATGAACTTCCCATTCAACAATATATACCTGCAATAGTAGATTCTTTTTTTTGCAGGAACCTCAGTAGTAGATTCAGCATGTAGCCTAAAAGAAGGAACATAAGATGTCGATGTCTTGCTATAAATCAAATTAGCAGATCCACGTGTTGCAAGAAGCCTTGCAACCTATGGCAGAAATACACACAATAATTAAGACAACCAGCAGAAACAACAGTATTCAGCGACCACATGAATACAATGCCTTGGCGTAGCTACTAAGCATCAGGTCAAGTAAATAGGCAACAAGCATTGTGTTCCATTGGATTGCATCTAAAGAGTCCTTAACTCCAAAGATTCGAACAGAAAACAATCAAAATCATGCCTGAAATAAAACACGCAAGAAAAAAGTAAACATGTACCCTAGAGAGGGCAAGCCGGCAAGCCATGAAGGGAATCGCTTGGATATTTACTCTCGAGGCTCAGCAATTCGTAAGGTCTGCTTCTCCCTGTCTCACAATAATAATCTCTGCTAGAGAGAGAGGGAGAGAGAGAGTCTAACTATAGCTGGAGAGCCCGATGCATAACTGCGGATGCAACACATAATTGGCATCTCTTGGTTGCACCATGGTGTAACCATTTCGCAAACAGGTGTTGGTGACATTTAAAACATAATAAATCAGTAATTCCACATAATTTGAAGATCGTGATTTACAACAGAAATTGCAAGCTCATGTATACCGAAAAATATAAATGCTTATGGTTGCAATAGAATTAGAAATAACTAAGAGCCTTAAAAAAGGCATGTTGAAAGTGATAACTTGTGATTCCATTGTAGATGTCAAAGTACATCGTCCATGGATGGAGCAGTTAACCTTGCAACCCCCAACAACTATCTGCCTGCACTGTAATATTCTAAGACGATGAAGTTCCCATTGAACAATATATACCTGCAATAGTAGATTCTTTTTTTTGCAGGAACCTCAGTAGTAGATTCAGCATGTAGCCTAAAAGAAGGAACATAAGACGTCGATGTCTTGCTGTAAATCAAATTAGCTGATCCACGTGTTGCAAGAAACCTTGCAATCTATGACAGAAATACACACAATAAATAAGACAGCCAGCAGAAACAACAGTATTCAGTGACCACATGAATATAATGCCTTGGCGTAGCTACTAAGCATCAGGTCAAGTAAATAGGCAACAAGCCTTGTGTTCCTTTGGAGTTCATCTAAAGAGTCCTTAACTCCAAAGATTCGAAGAGAAAACAATCAAAATCATGCCTGAAATAAAACACGCAAGAAAAAAGTAAACATGTACCCTAGAGAGGGCAAGCCGGCAAGCCATGAAGGGAATCGCTTGGATTTTTACTCTCGAGGCTCAGCAATTCGTAAGGTCTGCTTCTCCCTGTCTCACGATAATAATCTCTGCTTGAGAGAGAGGGAGAGAGAGAGTCTAACTATAGCTGGAGAGCCCAATGCATAACTGCGGATGCAACACATAATTGGCATCTCTTGGTTGCACCATGGTGTAAGCATTTCGCAAATAGGTGTTGGTGACATTTAAAACATAATAAATCAGTAATTCCACATAATTTGAAGATCGTGATTTACAACAGAAATTGCAAGCTCATGTATACCGAAAAATATAAATGCCTATGGTTGCAATAGAATTAGAAATAACCGAGAGCCTTAAAAAAGGCATGTTGAAAGTGATAACTTGTGATTCCATTGTAGATGTCAAAGTACATCGTCCATGGATGGAGCAGTTAACCTTGCAACCCCCAACAACTATCTGCCTGCACTATAATATTCTAAGACGATGAAGTTCCCATTGAACAATATATACCTGCAATAGTAGATTCTTTTTTTTGCAGGAACCTCAGTAGTAGATTCAGCATGTAGCCTAAAAGAAGGAACATAAGACGACGCTGTCTTGCTGTAAATCAAATTAGCTGATCCACGTGTTGCAAGAAGCCTTGCAATCTATGACAGAAATACACACAATAAATAAGACAGCCAGCAGAAACAACAGTATTCAGTGACCACATGAATACAATGCCTTGGCGTAGCTACTAAGCATCAGGTCAAGTAAATAGGCAACAAGCCTTGTGTTCCTTTGGATTTCATCTAAAGAGTCCTTAACTCCAAAGATTCGAAGAGAAAACAATCAAAATCATGCCTGAAATAAAACATGCAAGAAAAAAGTAAACATGTACCCTAGAGAGGGCAAGCCGGCAAGCCATGAAGGGAATCGGTTGGATTTTTACTCTCGAGGCTCAGCGATTCGTAAGGTCTGCTTCTCCCTGTCTCGCGATAATAATCTCTGCTAGAGAGAGAGAGAGAGAGAGAGAGAGAGAGAGAGTCTAACTATAGCCGGAGAGGCCGATGCATAACTGCAGATGCAACACATAATTGGCATCTCTTGGTTGCACCATGGTGTAAGCATTTCCCAAATAGGTGTTGGTGACATTTAAAACATAATAAATCAGTAATACCACATAATTTGAAGATCGTGATTTACAACAGAAATTGCAAGCTCATGTATACCGAAAAATATAAATGCTTATGGTTGCAATAGAATTAGAAATAACGAAGAGCCTTAAAAAAGGCATGTTGAAAGCAATAACTTGTGATTCCATTGTATATGTCAAAGTACATCGTCCATGGATGGAGCAGTTAACCTTGCAACCCCCAACAACTATCTACCTGCACTGTAATATTCTAAGACGATGAAATTCCCATTGAACAATATATACCTGCAATAGTAGATTTCTTTTTTTGCAGGAACCTCAGTAGTATATTTTAGCATGTAGCCTACAAGAAGGAACATAAGATGTCGCTGTCTTGATGTAAATCAAGTTTGCTGATCCACGTGTTGCAAGAAGCCTTGCAACCTATGGCAGAAATACACACTATAATAAAGACAGCCAGCAGAAACCACAGTATTCAGCGACCACATAAATACAATGCCTTGGCGTAGCTACTAAGCATCAGGTCAAGTAAATAGGCAACAAGCCTTGTGTTCCATTTGATTGCATCTAAATAGTCCTTAACTCCAAAGATTCGAAGAGAAAACAATCAAAATCATGCCTGAAATAAAACACCCAAGAAGAAAGTAAACATGTACCCTGGAGAGGGCAAGCCGGCAAGCCATGAAGGGAATCGCTTGGATTTTTACTCTCGAGGCTCAGCGATTCGTAAGATCTGCTTCTCCCTGTCTCGCAATAATAATCTGTTCTAGAGAGAGAGAGAGAGTGAGAGAGACTAACTATAGCCGGAGAGGCCGATGCATAACTGCGGATGCAACACATAATTGGCATCTCTTGGTTTCACCATGGTGTAAGCATTTCCCAAATAGGTGTTGGTGACATGTAAAACATAATAAATCAGTAATACCACATAATTTGAAGATCGTGATTTACAACAGAAATTGCAAGCTCATGTATACCGAAAAATATAAATGCATTTGGTTGCAATAGATTTAGAAATAACCGAGAGCCTTAAAAAAGGCATGTTGAAAGTGATAACTTGTGATTCCATTGTAGATGTCAAAGTACATCGTCCATGGATGGAGCAGTTAACCTTGCAACCCCCAACAACTATTGTCAGGACCCCGACTCGATGCCACATCGATCTAGCATGTAACACCTCATATCACTTTGTGGCCTCACGCACGGTATTCCCACGGGTGTCGCCTTACCTTTGCCCGGGACCGTTTGCGCCTTTTGGCACACGTATATGACAGTGTCGCTAGCATCCATATGATAAGGAGCCCGGGCTGACATGGCTAGTCGTAAACCCAAAGTGGCACAGACTTACAGGGACAGGCATCCATGACCCAGCATCGAACGTGTCGGTCATCAGCGAGTGAATCCAGGCTGTAGCACTGGGCTAGCAGGACTCCGGTGAACCGGGCTGTAGCGGGCTAACAGGACTCCGGTATTCATCGCGTGACATTTCCCCGAAGGGACAGACACATGAACGAAGAAGGACACATGCCGGCCAGCCTAAGTGTTCCGGAGCAGTAGCAAGCTACCATGGCTCAGTGAAACACTAGGAGACATTTCCCCGTAAGAGAGGCTACTAAAGATAAACAACTAGATGGTCAGATCCCACACATACCAAGCATTTCAATAACATACACACAATATGCTCGATATGTGCAAATACAACATGGCATCACAACATGACTCTACGACTCAAGTAATTTATTCGATAGGCTCCGAGGAGCGAGATATTACAAACAGGGGTCTCATGACCCAACACTCAGAGCATACAAATCAAAGCACATGCGGAAGCTTAACATGTCTGAGTACAGACATCTATAAATGAAAAAGGCTGAGAAGCCTGACTATCTACCAATCCTGCCGAGGCACAAGACCGTAGCTGAGGTAACAAGCTAAACGTCGAAGTCCACGTGGAACTACTAGTGAGACTGAAGTCTCTCTGCAAAACATAAAATAGGCAAACGTGAGTACAAATGTACCCAGCAAGACTTACATCAGAACTAACTACATATGCATCATTTTCAACAAGGGGATGGTGGGGTTTAACTGCAGCAAGCCAGCTTTGACTCGGTGGCTAACCTGAACTACGACTGCAAGTAACTCTTTTGAGGTGGCGCACACGAGTCCACATATTCACCATATCAATACACCACTATGGATCCGCTCCCGTCTCCCTACGAGAACGCCATCCATAGCACTCACGCTTATCTTGCGCATTTTAAAGTATCCACTTTCACTTGTCTATGAACTGATATAAGCAACCCAGAAGTCCGTTTCCGCGGACATGGCTATTCGAATAGATGATGTTAACCCTGCAGGGGTGTACTTCTTCACACACGCTCTCACCACTTACCGCCGTTTACACGACATGTACTCGGCAACCTTCAAGCGGAAGCCCAACGTGGGTGTCGGCCACGGCCTGCCTAAACACTCAAGTCTCTAGTCCAGGTTTATCGCCTATTCGGGTTCCATCCATGAGGAGATCCGGTCGGAGTTTCGCTCACAGCCCCAAACGATGTGAACAGGGTTCCCGAGACACCAAATGGGCGCCCGGTACACCGTGCCACGTGCCTACCGCATCACAGCCCACCCCTACGGTCAGCGCTGCGCACGGCCTCCAGCATACTACAAACACCAGAAACTACTTGCAACTCCTGGACAGAGGACAAGGGTGATCAAGAAGCCGAGAGGGTCCATTGGTTTCGGGCCCAATGCGTGGTAGTAGCTGAATCATGGATCACAAACACAGAACTCAGTTCCTGAGGACAGCTGCAATGAGACAACCCACCATTTACTCCTACATGGCCTCTCACCGCTACCTTTACCAAATCGTGTTCACACGCTTAGCTCACACACCGTCGGACATGTTCACACACCTCTGATTCATCCCCGATGAATCAGACCTGACTCAACTCTAAGCAGTAGCAGGCATGACAAACAAACATGAATGAGTAGGCACAACAGGGCTCAAACAACTCCTACTCATGCTAGTGGGTTTCATCTATTTACTGTGGCAATGACAGGTCATGCAAAGGATAAAGGGGTTCAGCTACCGCAGCAAGTAACAGATGAATCGGTGTTGTCCTAATGCAGTAAAAGAGATCAGAAGCGAGAGAGTAGGATTGTATCGGAATGAACAAGGGGGTTTTGCTTGCCTGGCACTTCTGAAGATAACATTGAGTCTTCATCAGTGTCAACGATCACATCATCGGTATCACGTCTATCGAGAGGGGACAAATACCGGCAACACAGAAGGGAACACAATCAATGCAATGCACAATATGATGCATGATCATGACATGGCAAAATGAATGTGTTTTGAGCTAATGCAACTAAAACCCGATTAAATGAAGTTGGTTTGAATCCAAGATTCAAATTCAAACTCCATATGTGGATATTTAAATGCCATTTAATTGATTTGTGCTAAACAGCATCAATAAGTTGTTCTAACATGCATGAAAATGTTACAGATGGATTCCTTGAATTTTTCTGATAATTTTTCATATATAAATTATTTAATTTGGAGTTACGGTTGAATTTCTATGAATTTTAGAAGTTTATACAATTTTCTGGAATTTCCTGATTATTTTTAAATCCAGAAAATACTTATTGCGTCAGCCCCACGTCACAGTGACGTCAGCAGGGTCAACTGGGCGCCCCAGGTCAAACCTGACGTGTGGGGGCCACACGTCAGTGTCATAGGGCTGCTTAGCTCACTGACATGTGGGACCGGTCAACGGCCACATCAGCTAGGTCAACTCCGACGCGTGGGGCCACTTTGGTTAACTTAAACTAAACAGGGGTTAACCGTGGTTAGTTAAGGGCATGGGGCCCATATGTCAGTGAGAGATAGGGCTGTTAGCAGGGTCATTAGTGGTTAACTAGACCGGGGTTAGGCCGACGGCTCATCGCCGGCGAGGTCAGTGGCGGCGGAGCGCGTCGGGTTTCGCCCACAGGCGACCATTTGGACGGCGGATTGGTCCTACGCGTAGCCGGGGGCCGCGCGCGTCTGGTAGTGCAAGTGGGAGGAGCGGGGGTGGAGCGGGCTCGCCGGAGTCGAGCTCGTGGCGGCGGCCGGAGTTCGGGCAACGGCGGGTTCGGCGCTATGGTGCATGGGAGGAGGGGTTGGTGGGCGCTACGGGCTCCTGGGAGTGCTCTGAGTACGTCTGCGTGCTCGGTTTGGACGGAGGTGAACCAAAACGACGACGGCGACAAGTCCGGCGCCGGTGAGGTCTCGGTCTCGACGGAAACGACGGATACGACGAGCTAATGGACATGGGAGAAGGGGGGGTCGGTAGAGGAGCTCACGGCGGATGCAGGGGTGGCTTCGGCGTGCTCGGGGAAGCACCGGAGCGTGCGCAGCGGCGAAGGGGATCTCCGACGGCCAGCGACGAAGATGACGAAGATGGTGATGATGCAGGGCCTCCGGCGCCGTGTAACTCGGTGGAGAGGACGAGGAAGATGCGGCGCAGCTTCTGGGCTGCTCGAGGGGCGAGGGAGAGGCGATGGCTGCGGTGGTGCTCGTCGGTGGCGGCGACTCTGTTCGGTCCGGGCGAGAGAGAGGGAACAGAGGAGAGATGGGGACGAGGGAGTGAGCGGGAGGGTTCCAGGGTGAGAGAGAGAGAGGCCAGGGGTGTCGTGGCATCTCCAGGCGCATCGAGGAGGGAGGCAACCAGGCAGGAGGTGGCCAAGCGCGACGGCGGTGCTCGCCACCGAGCTGCGTCGTGCGCTGGCACGGGAAGAAGACAGGAGAAGGGGGGCCAGGTGGGCTGGGCCGCGCAGGTGGGCTGCACAGGGGGGGCTGGGCCAGCACAGGTGAGCGCCAGGTAGTTCCTTCTCTCTTTTTTATTTACTGTTTTCTATTTTTGTTCTGTTTTCTTTTATTTAATCTGTTTTGCCACTGTTTTGAATTTTAAAATAATTCAAACAATGCCAAAACTCCTCTGAATATTTTATACTGCTAGATGGACTTTTCCAAAAGCTTATAAAATATTTCAGGGGTATTTAAATTATATTCTAATTATATGAATATAATTCAAATTCAGATAGCTAATGAATTAAATCCAAAG
Source organism: Triticum aestivum (assembly GCF_018294505.1). NCBI lineage: Eukaryota > Viridiplantae > Streptophyta > Magnoliopsida > Poales > Poaceae > Triticum > Triticum aestivum. Next base: position 299,251,183 of record NC_057795.1, on the reverse strand, counting down.
TCCCAAAAATAATTCCTTAAAAATGTTCAATATTTTAGTTGGGACCAGAACCCTTACCAAAAATTATCAAACATTTAAGAAGAGCATTTTGGAGCAAAGGATGAGATTTCTAGGGTTTTTTGCCCCTCTTTTATTTAAGTTTTTGAGGCTTCCAAAATTCCTCAGTTCAAGTTTCAGAATTTAAACATGATGCACACATGAAGCTAACCTAGAGCATTACCAGAAGCTAGGGATGTGACAACTATCTGCCTGCACTTTTATATTCTAACACGATGAAATTCCCATTGAACAATATATACCTGCAATAGTAGATTTTTTTTGCAGGAACCTCAGTAGTAGATTCAGCATGTAGCCTGAAAGAAGGAACATAATACGTCGCTGTCTTGCTGTAAATCAAATTTGCTGATCCACGTGTTGCAAGAAGCCTTGCAACCTATGGCACAAATACACAATAATTAAGAGAGCCAGCAGAAACAACAGTATTCAGCGACCACATGAATACAATGCCTTGGCGTAGCTACTAAGCATCAGGTCAAGTAAATAGGAAACAAGCCTTGTGTTCCATTGGATTGCACTTAAAGAGTACTTAAATCCAAAGATTCGAAGAGAAAACAATCAAAATCATGCCTGAAACAAAACACGCAAGAAAAAAGTAAACATGTACCCTGGAGAGGGCGAGCCGGCAAGCCATGAAGGGAATCACCCGGATTTTTACTCTCGAGGCTCAGTGATTCGTAAGGTCTGCGTCTCCCTGTCTCACATAATAATCTCTGCTAGAGAGAGAGAGAGAGAGAGAGAGAGAGAGAGAGAGAGTCTAACTATAGCCGGAGAGGCCGATGCATAACTGCGGATGCAACACATAATTGGCATCTCTTGGTTGCACCATGGTGTAAGCATTTCCCGAATAGGTGTTGGTGACATTTAAAACATAATAAATCGGTAATACGACATAATTTGAAGATCGTGATTTACAACAGAAATTGCAAGGTCATGTATACCGAAAAATATAAATGCTTATGGTTGCAATAGAATTAGAAATAACTGAGAGCCTTAAAAAAGGCATGTTGAAAGTGATAACTTGTGATTCCATTGTAGATGTCAAAGTACATCGTCCATGGATGGAGCAGTTAACCTTGCAACCCCCAACAACTATCTTCCTGCACTGTAATATTCTAAGACGATGAAATTACCATTGAACAATATATACCTGCAATAGTAGATTCTTTTTTTTGCAGGAACCTCAGTAGTAGATTCAGCATGTAGCCTAAAAGAAGGAACATAAGACGTCGTTGTCTTGCTATAAATCAAATTTGCTGATCCACGTGTTGCAAGAAGCCTTGCAACCTATGACAGAAATACACACAATAATTAAGACAGCTAGCAGAAACAACAGTATTCAGCGACCACATGAATACAATGCCTTGGCGTAGCTACTAAGCATCAGGTCAAGTAAATAGGCAACAAGCCTTGTGTTCCATTGGATTGCATCTAAATAGTCCTTAACTCCAAAGATACGAAGAGAAAACAATCAAAATCATGCCTGAAATAAAACACGCAAGAAAAAAGTAAACATGTACCCTGGAGAGGGCAAGCCGGCAAGCCATGAAGGGAATCACTTGGATTTTTACTCTCGATGCTCAGTGATTCGTAAGGTCTGCGTCTCCCTATCTCACATAATAATCTCTGCTAGAGAGAGAGAGAGAGAGAGTGAGAGAGAGAGAGAGACTAACTATAGCCGGAGAGGCCGATGCATAACTGCGGATGCAACACATAATTGGCATCTCTTGGTTGCACCATGGTGTAAGCATTTCCCAAATAGGTGTTGGTGACATTTGAAACATAATAAATCAGTAATACCACATAATTTGAAGATCGTGATTTACAACAGAAATTGCAAACTCATGTATACCGAAAAATATAAATGCTTATGGTTGTAATAGGATTAGAAATAACCGAGAGCCTTAAAAAAGGCATGTTGAAAGTGATAACTTGTGATTCCATTGTAGATGTCAAGGTACATCCTCCATGGATGGAGCATTTAACCTTGCAACCCCCAACAACGATCTGCCTGCACTGTAATATTCTAAGACGATGAAATTCCCATTGAACAATATAGACCTGCAATAGTAGATTCTTTTTTTTGCAGGAACCTCAGTAGTAGATTCAGCATGTGGCCTAAAAGAAGGAACATAAGACGTCGCTGTCTTGCTGTAAATCAAATTTGCTGATCCACGTGTTGCAAGAAGCCTTGCAACCTATGGCAGAAATACACACAATAATTAAGACAGCCAGCAGAAACAACAGTATTCAGCGACCACATGAATACAATGCCTTGGTGTAGCTACTAAGCATTAGGTCAAGTAAATAGGCAACAAGCCTTGTGTTCCATTGGATTGCATCTATCCTTAACTCCAAAGGTTCGAAGAGAAAACAATCAAAATCATGCCTGAAATAAAACACCGAAGAAAAAAGTAAACATGTACCCTGGAGAGGGCAAGCCGTCAAGCCATGAACGGAATCGCTTGGATTTTTACTCTCGAGGCTCAGCGATTCGTAAGATCTGCTTCTCCCTGTCTCGCGATAATAATATCTGCTAGAGAGAGAGAGAGAGAGAGAGAGAGAGAGAGAGAGACTAACTATAGCCGGAGGGGCCGATGCATAACTCCAGATGCAACACATAATTGGCATCTCTTGGTTGCACCATGGTGGAAGCATTTCCCGAATAGGTGTTGGTGACATTTAAAACATAATAAATCAGTAATACGACATAATTTGAAGATCATGATTTACAACAGAAATTGCAAGCTCATGTATACCAAAAAATATAAATGCTTATGGTTGCAATAGAATTAGAAATAACCGAGAGCCTTAAAAAAGGCATGTTGAAAGTGATAACTTGTGATTCCATTGTAGATGTCAAACTACAGCGTCCTTGGATGGAGCAGTTAACCTTGCAACCCCCAACAACTATCTGCCTGTACTGTAATATTCTAAGACGATGAAATTACCATTGACCAATATATACCTGCAATAGTAGATTCTTTTTTTGCAGGAACCTCAGTAGTAGATTCAGCATCTAGCCTAAAAGAAGGAACATAAGACGTTGTTGTCTTGCTGTAAATCAAATTTGCTGATCCACGTGTTGCAAGAAGCCTTGCAACCTATGGCAGAAATACACACAATAATTAAGACAGCCAGCAGAAACAACAGTATTTAGCGACCACATATATACAATGCCTTGGCGTAGCTACTAAGCATCAGGTCATGTAAATAGGCAACAAGCCTTGTGTTCCATTGGATTGCATCTAAAGAGTCCTTAACTCCAAAGATTCAAAGAGAAAACAATCAAAATCATGCCTGAAACAAAACACGCAAGAAAAAAGTAAACATGTACCCTGGAGAGGGCGAGCCTGCAAGCCATGAAGGGAATCGCCTGGATTTTTACTCTCGAGGCTCAGTGATTCGTAAGGTCTGCGTCTCCCTGTCTCGCGATAATAATCTCTGCTAGAGAGAGAGAGAGAGAGAGGGAGAGAGAGTCTAACTATAGCCGGAGAGGCCGATGCATAACTGCGGATGCAAGACATAATTGGCATCTCTTGGTTGCACCATGGTGTAAGCATTTCCCGAATAGGTGTTGGTGACATTTAAAACATAATAAATCAGTAATACGACATAATTTGAAGATCGTGATTTGCAACAGAAATTGCAAGCTCATGTATACCGAAAAATATAAATGCTTATGGTTGCAATAGAATTAGAAATAACCGAGAGCCTTAAAAAAGGCATGTTGAAAGTGATAACTTGTGATTCCATTGTAGATGTCAAAGTACATCGTCCATGGATGGAGCAGTTAACCTTGCAACCCCCAACAACTATCTGCCTGTATTGTAATATTCTAAGACGATGAAATTACCATTGAACAATATATACCTGCAATAGTAGATTCTTTTTTTTTTCCAGGAACCTTAGTAGTAGATTCAGCATGTAGCCTAAAAGAAGGAACATAAGACGCCGTTGTCTTGCTGTAAATCAAATTTGCTGATCCACGTGTTCCAAGAAGACTTGCAACCTATGGCAGAAATACACACAATAATTAAGACAGCCAGCAGAAACAACAGTATTCAGCGACCACATGAATACAATGCCTTGGCGTAGCTACTAAGCATCAGGTCATGTAAATAGGCAACAAGCCTTGTGTTCCATTGGATTGCATCTAGATAGTCCTTAACTCCAAAGATTCAAAGACAAAACAATCAAAATCATGCCTGAAATAAAACACGCAAGAAAAAAGTAAACATGTACCCTGGAGAGGCCAAGCCGGCAAGCCATGAAGGGAATCGCTTGGATTTTTACTCTCGAGGCTTAGCGATTCGTAAGGTGTGCTTCTCCCTGTCTCGCGATAATAATCTCTGCTAGAGAGAGAATGAGAGAGAGAGAGAGAGTCTAACTATAGCCGGACAGGCCGATGCATAACTGCGGATGCAACACATAATTGGCATCTCTTGGTTGCACCATGGTGTAAGCATTACCCAAATAGGTGTTGGTGACATTTAAAACATAATAAATCAGTAATAGCACATAATTTGAAGATCGTGATTTACAGCAGAAATTGCAAGCTCATGTATACGAAAAATATAAATGCTTATGGTTGTAATAGAATTAGAAATAACCGAGAGCCTTAAAAAAGGCATGTTGAAAGTGATAACTTGTGATTCCATTGTAGATGTCAAGGTACATCGTCCATGGATGGAGCAGTTAACCTTGCAACCCCCAACAACTATCTGCCTGCACTGTAATATTCTAAGAGGATGAGATTCCCATTGAACAATATATACCTGCAATAGTAGATTCTTTTTTTTGCAGGAACCTCAGTAGTAGATTCAGCATGTAGCCTAAAAGAAGGAACATAAGTCGTCGCTTCCTTGCTATAAATCAAATTTGCTGATCCACGTGTTGCAAGAAGCCTTGCAACCTATGGCAGAAATACACACAATAATAAAGACAGGCAGCAGAAACAACAGTATTCAGCGACCACATGAATACAATGCCTTTGCGTAGCTACTAAGCATCAGGTCAAGTAAATAGGCAACAAGCCTTGTGTTCCATTGGATTGCATCTAAAGAGTCCTTAACTCCAAAGATTCGAAGAGAAAACAATCAAAATCATGCCTGAAATAAAACATGCAAGAAAAAAGTAAACATGTACCCTGGAGAGGGCAAGCCGGCAAGCCATGAAGGGAATCGCTTGGATTTTTACTCTCGAGGCTCAGCGATTCGTAAGGTCTGTGTCGGGGAAACTGATCCACGAACACCTATGGGGCCGGCGGACCGAGCCCCTTTCGGTTCGGCGGGGGGCGGAGGTCGCACGAAGAGCAGATCGAGGCGAAGCACACGAGCAGTTTACCCAGCTTCGGAGCTCTCCAGAGAGATAATACTCCTACTGCTGCTTGTTTGATTGTATTATGTTCTTGCTCGAGAGAGCTATGTGTTTTGCTGGCTTCGAAGGAACCGAGCCTCATCTGTGATTTCCTGGGTCCGAACCCCCTCTACGTTGCGCATGGGCCTCCTTTTATATGCTCAAGGGGTCACCAACAGGTGGCAATGCAGAGAAGGGTACAAATTTAAAAAGCGAGGTGGTTGGTACAGTTACTTGTATAGTGCATCCTACCTAATCCTGACGGCAGGGGACAAGGGCATTAAATGCCCGTCTGTGTCGCCCAAACAGTGCAGAAAGGTACCGTCAGGGACGCCACCGCTCGCCACGATGGTAGTCTTGTCAGCTCCGCATGCCACCTCGCACCGCTGGCTGCATAGCCTCCCGCCACGCGCGCCTGGAAAGGCCCCCAGAGCGACACGTTGGTGGATGTGCTGGAGCGTGGGTAAAGAGTGACCGCCTGCCGCGGCAAGTGCCTTGCCGCGGCCGTTGTCTTGTCGGGTCCGGAAGCTTGTCGCTCACCGGGCCTCAAGATGCCTTTGTTGGTCTTCCCGGCAAGCTCCTCTTGCCGGGGCCTTGTTGCCTTGCCAGGACGCGTGGCGCGTCGCAGCAAGTTCCTTGGGATGCATTGGTTGCCCTTCCCGGCAAGCTCCTCTTGCCGGGGCCTTGTCTCCTTGGCTTGAATACTTTGTTCTTGAATGGCTCCTAAGGAACCACGGAGGACCTTGGCGGTCGCCCAGCAAGCCTTGCCGCCGGGTGCTGTAACTGCCCGTGCACAAGTTCGGGATACTAGGGTACCCCTACTCTAGTACACCGACAGGAGCCCCCAGGCCTGGGCCACACACGGTGCCGAGCACTGTTGGGCCAGGCCCAAAACAGGGCACGGGCACATGCGGCCTGGGTTACGCCGAATCTTGCTCCGTATCCACCGAGCCCTCCCCTAACGGCACGCATTGAATGCGGCGTCGTGGGAGAGATCGTGGGTGGTTCCTTTATTCGGAAGGGCGAAACGTCCGCCCCGTCCCTCTTTATAAGCAAAGGAAACAGGGGCAGTTCGCCCACCTCGCCGTCTGTTGCTCCAACTCCAAAAATCTCCGCCGCTCCCCTCTTCTTCTCAAAGCCGAAGGAGAGCAGCGCTCCGCTCCCCATTGCCACCAGCATCACCACCGCCGCCGATCTCCCCCACCACCTCTGCCATGGCTCCAAAAGCCGACAAGGGGAAGGGCGTGAAGTCGGCCGAGGCGCAGCGGCTCGCGGCGCTGCGGATGGAGCGGGCCCTCTTCTCCCCCCAGCTCGGTGCGAAGGAGCTGAGGGAGTACTTCTACCTCTTCTGGTCGACGGAGACTCGTGCGCATCCGCGCATGAGGGTACTCCCGGCTGCAGCATCGGAACTGGCTCCAGGCGGGTACCCCTTCTTTGCATTGTTCTTCTACTGCGGGCTCTACCCGCCCTTTTCTGATTTCTTCTGCGACATCATGAACACCTACAGGTTCCGCCTCCTTGACTTCACCCCCAACGCCGTTCTGAACATGGCAGTTTTCGCACATTTGTGCGAAAACTTTGTCGGAGTCCACCCAAATGTAGCCCTTTTCCGCCATTTCTTCATGCCTCGGGTCGAGAGAGGAGAGCCGCTTGCCGGAGGGATCGCCTGGATCTCGAGAGTCGGCAAGAAGGAGGCGTATCTGGAGGGTGAGCTCCGCAGCAAGTGGGAGGAGTGGAGAGCGGAGTGGTGCTGGATCGTCGAGGAGAACCCGCAGCCCTTCACTGCCGTGCGCCAAGCCCCAATAGTGCGCGGCAACGATTGGAGCAACGTGGCCCCGGAAGGCGACAGGCTGAAGATCGCCACCACCCGAATCCTTCGCCTCAGGCTTGCCGGGCTCACTGTAGGCGTTGTAGGCGCAGATTTCCTTCGCCGCCGCATCGCTCCCCTGCAGGAGAGGGGGAGACCTGCCTGGGAGTTCAAGAACTCGGCGGACATCATGAGGCTGCGCCCGGGCCTCAACTTCAATTTCACCGTCCTGGAGCTGGATGCGATGCTCCTAGAGTTGTTCAAACGCGATCCTCAACATCCCTTCACGCTGCCGAGGACCGTTGTTCCTTTGTGCAACAATTCGTCGCTTAACCGGATCCGCGCGATGATGCCGTTGTGCGATTCGCACGGAATCGCACCAACTTGGCAAGAACCTGTGGATGACGTCGTACAAGCGTTCTTCGACGACTTCGTAGAAGTGCCGGTCTGCGCCGACGAACAGAAGAGCCTCACCCACGACACTACCGACGCGGAGCTGCAGCGCATCGCCACTAGGGCGGAAGAGGCTGCGGCAGCAGCTGCCGCGGGCGTGTTCGGGTTCACCGTGGAGGAGGCGGAGGCGGCAGAGGCAGCAAACCTTGCCGAGCGCGCGGAGTTTGTTGGTGAGGAAGATCCTGCAGGCCCTAAAGCTGAGCCGAGCGAGGCCGGCGAGGAAGAGCCCGAGCCTTCAGACAGCTTGCCGCAGGCGGAGCCCCCGGCCCCGCCAAGAAGGCGTCTCCGCAGGGCCGGGGACGTAGCGGGGCGGCAAACGAGCCAACAGCCGCCAAGCCGCGCGACACGCTCTACCGCGGCAAGCAATGTTGCCGCGGGAGCGCCTCACGCTGCTGCGGCAACTGGAGTGGGATCTTCCCGGTCCACCGCCACCGCCCCTGCCAAGCGGGCAAGGGATCCTACTCCTCCGCCTTGCCGCACCGGAGGGGAGCCGGACTTCGATCTCTCCGCGCTCAGCTCCGACGAGGAGGAAGAAGAGTAAGTTTCTTTGGTGTTCTTGTAGTTCTTCAATTCTTGCTATTTTGTTGCTTTCGTCTTGCATCTGACTTGCTTCGATCTGAATCCATTCCTTTTCAGGACGCTGGCTCAGAGAGCGGCGAAGAGAGCCAAGGCCTCAGTGATTATCATCGAAGATGATCCCACCGTGTCAGCAGGTGGTGTGTCTGAGACCACCTTGACGGACCCTGCAGCCACTCCCAAAAGCAGCCCCCAGTGCAGCCCCCAGCGTAAGTTTGTAGTTTTACTTCCTGCTGTCGGGCGCACATGGGTGCTCTTTTCTCTACTGATATCTTGCTTGTTGATTTGTGTAGGAGCAGAACAGCCTCACCAGGAGGGCCCGGAAGCCGCCCCCGAAGTGCCATCTGCTTCGACTACGCTGCCAAGGGAGGAGTCCCCAGCAAGGGAGCGCTCTCCGGCAAGGGAGAACTCCCCGGCAAGAGATAATTCTCCGGCAAGGGATGGCACCAGTGATCCTCCGACGGTCAAGACCGCGACCGCAGATCCTAGCGCAGGTAATCTCCTTGCCTGAGAATTTCCCTTGGGCTCTTTTTCTTCTAAATTTCCTTTCTTGGATTTTTGCTTGACTTCTCTCCCTTCTTCGTTCTTTAGATCCATCTGCTGTGGAGCCAATGGAGACTGAGGACGCCGGCGAGGAAGGCACGCGTGGCAGCAACGACGACGCCACCGCCAACGAAGAAGGGGCTGGTGCTGATGAGCTCGCCGGCGAGGAGGCCGCCAAGGCTGCCGCTGCAGAAGCTCGCGAGGGGTCGGGCGATCGCACTGACGGCCCTGAGGCCGCAGGAGCGCCAGGCGCTGCGCCGACCGCCGATCCCTCCGCCGGTGCCACGGAGCCAAGCTCCGAAGAGCCCTAGCCCGGCGCCTACTTGAAGGCCGGCGACGGTATCTTCATCAAGCTTCCCTGGGCATCGAGCTCCAGGGCACCGGTCGAAGGAGAAGCTTTTGACGAGGAGGTGCTCGCCTCCGCCGGGCTGTCGTTGGTCGATGCGCCAAGCAGCAGCAGTGGCGAGCCCGAGGAGGAGCAGCTGCTGCGGAAGCTGCTGTCACTCTACCGCGCACGACAAGCCAAGCTGGCTTCCCGGGAAGCGCTTGTCGTGAAGGCGGGAGTCGATATGGAGAAACGCGCGGAGGAGCTCCGGGGCCTCAATCAAGAAGCTCTCCGGTCCCTGGCACAGGAGCGGGAGCGACTCGCCGAGGAGCATACAGCCTTCCTTCTCGAGAAGGCCGAAGCTGAGGAGGAACAAAGGCTTGCTGCCGAGAAGCAATCCGCGCGAGAAGGCGAGTTGGTGCAGCGGAAGGCCAACCTCGACAGCTACGAGGAGGAGCTTGCCGAGCGCGAGCAAGCAATTGGCGGGGCGCTCAAGGAAGCAAAGGACGCTTCCGCAACTGCAGAGGCCGCCAAGAAAGAGCTGGAGGCGAAGGTGGCACAGCTGGAGGCCAATATCAGGAAGAGCGGCGAGGAGCTTGCCGCGCTCAAGCGTGAGCGCGAGAAGGATGCTGCCGCCCATGGTGAGCTACAAGGTCTTCTCGCTGAGAGGGGCAAGGAGCTCAGCACCGCCAAGGACTCCAACGCGGATCTCGAGTTGAAGCTGGCTACGCTGACTCAGACGCTGGACGCCGCCAAGGAGCGAGAGGTGACCTTGTCGGAGAAGATCAAGGCCGACGCAGCGCTGCTGGCGAGCATCGCCGTTACCCAGAACTCATTTAGGGAGATCGTGGAGCATTGGACCGAGGGTCTGGTGAACATCGCCGCAGTCATCGACGGGGAGCTGGCGCAGCTGGGGATGGAGGACTTTGGGTATCCTTCCGATGAGCATCTCCAACCCAGCGCCAAGCTCAGCCTGTTCTTCAAGGGCGTGGCGACGGCACTCTAGCGGCTCCGAGAGAGGATCCCAAAGCAGCTGGCCGACGAGTCGCGCAGGATTTGCGTGGGGGCTCTCCAGAAGGTGCTGATGAAGGTGGCCTTCCGCAATCCAGGCCTCAACCTCACCAACGTCCTCAGGTCCTTGCCGCCGGATGCTGATCGGGACGCACTCAAGGCCCTTGTCGCACCCATTGTGGACAAGGTGAGCGAGATCAAGAGGGTTGAGGGCGATCGTGTAGACTAGGCCGCCCGTTTTCTCTTTCTCCTTGTCGCTGCTAGCCATATTATAAGATCAATCTGTTAGAGCCGCGACAAGTTATTCTGTAATATAACTCTATTTCTGTTATCAATTGCTACGTTATTTCCTTTACTAGATTCCTTCCTTTGTATGTTTTTACCCTACGCTTTTAGGGAACTTGTCGGCGCAGGCACCCGAGCCGCGAGCGCTGAGTGCGGGACGTCAGCAGCCTGCTGGCGGTGCCGCTTCCGACAAGAAACCTTGTCGCGACTAGTTGCAGCACACTTAAGTTGTTGAGCGGACTCGTAACAAAGTAAGGGCACAACTAGTTACGAGTTGGTTCCTCCGCACACAGGTTTTCCATACAAAGCACGGTCATTCGAGGAAGATAACTTAAAAATTTAAAAACTGATTGCTCAAACTTTGGCAACTTAGCTTTTCTGTCGTTCGCTTTCCGGCAAGGCGAAAACTTGCTTGAACGATGCCTGGTCCACATCATGATCTTCTCCTTCCCCCCGGCAAACTTGTGTGCGAGGGAACCTTGCTTTCCTTTATTAGAAAAAAGAAAGAAGATAAAATAAAGATATGGAGCCTTTCGGCTTGTTATCGCTTACCGGGGGCCGGTGCTGCACAAAGTGTCAGATAACGCATGCAAAAAGGAATATAAAGCATGAAATTGACAAGGTGTGCGGAGCACATGAGCTTTACTTATGCACGGAATCTGCGCCCGGCTTTGTACAAAGGATTACATGCAACATCGGCAAGACTCGTACAAAAGGTGGTTGCCGGAACGGGTTCTGGCAACCGCGCCCTACGGGTAAAACTTACGAAGATGCTCAATGTTCCAGGAGTTGCTCACCGGAGTGCCATCTTCGGTCTCAAGGCGGACAGCGCCAGGCCTAGTGACTCGTTTCACCCAGTAAGGGCCTTCCCACTTCGGCGTCAACTTGTTGGAATTCTTGGCGGACTGAACACGCCGAAGAACAAGTTCGCCTTCCTCGAAGCTTCTGGCGTTAACTTTGCGGCTATGGTAGCGGCACAAAGCTTGCTGGTATCGAGCAGCTCGTACAGCAGCCTGAAGACGATCCTCCTCAAGGAGCAGCGCGTCATCTTGTCACAGCCGCTCTTGCTCAAGCTCATCATAAGCGAGCACTCGAGGTGATCCGTATACGAGTTCTGTGGGGAGTACTGCCTCTGCTCCATAGACTAGAGCGAAAGGTGTCTGGCCAGTGGCTCGATTTGGCGTCGTTCTGATCGACCAAAGAACCACCGGCAGCTCCTCGATCCAGTTTCTTCCGCACTTGCACAGCCTGTCGAAAGTTCTGGTCTTGAGCCCGCGCAGCACTTCAGCATTTGCCCTCTCCGCTTGACCGTTGCTTCTCGGATGAGCAACAGAAGCGAAGCAGACCTTGGCGCCAAGGTCTTGGACGTACTGCATGAAGGTGCGGCTCGTGAATTGCGTGCCGTTGTCGGTGATGATCCTGTTAGGGATTCCGAAATGGCAAACAATCGACCTAAAGAACTTGATTGCTGACTGTGCTGTCACCTTCCTCACTGGTTCCACTTCCGGCCACTTTGTGAACTTGTCGATTGCGACGTACAAGTACTCAAAGCCCCCGACAGCTCGGGGGAAGGGGCCGAGGATATCGAGCCCCCAGACCGAAAATGGCCAGGATAAAGGGATCGTCTGGAGAGCTTGAGCTGGCTGGTGTATCTGCTTGGAATGGAACTGGCACGCTTCACACTTGGTTATATTGCAGTTGCATCCTGGAGGGCTGTCGGCCAAAAGAAACCTTGCCGGAAAGCTTTGCCGGCAAGTGCTCTTGCGCCAATGTGGTGGCCACATATGCCTCCATGTATCTCTGCCAACAGCTTCTGTCCTTCTTCCCGTTGAATACACTTCAATTTCACTCCGTTGAGTCTCCTTCTGTATAGTGTGCTGTCGACAAACTGGTACATACTTGACTGTCGGGCTACTTTTTCCGCTTCTTCTTGCTCTTCGGGAAGTTCTCCTGTCTGAAGGAAATGGACAATCTGCTGTGCCCATGCTCGAGCTTGCGGCTCGACAACAAGGACTAAAGGCACATCTGCTGCTACGGGAACATCTGCTTCTACGGCAAGGACTTGCGGCTCTGCCGGAGCTTGATGTTCCCCGGCAAGCTTGCCGGAGCAAAACTTGTCGAGAGCGTCTGCTTCAACGGAATAAACCGTAAGGCTTGCCGGAGCAGACTGCTCCTCAGCATCCTTGGTGTTGATCTTGGGGACCTTCTTAGCGGCGGCTTCGGGGAGCTCTGCCGGAAAGTAGTCACCAGAAATCAACTTTCTCTTCTTCCTTTGCCCAATTGATGGTGTTACGGATGTTTGAGTCAGCTTGAGCACAAAGATCCCTGGTTCCACAGGTAGCTTAAGTGCGGCACACTTTGACAGGCCATCAGCAATGTCATTCTGAGCTCTCGGGACATGCTCCATCTGTAGGCCGTCAAAGTGCTCTTCTAGCTTTCTCACTTCATCAACATATGCTTCCATCAATGGACTCTGATAGTTCTTGTTCACTTGGCGGACGACAAGCTGTGAGTCACCCCTGACAACGAGCTTCTTGATTCCAAGGTCTGCTGCGATCCTGAGACCGGCAAGCAATCCTTCATACTCTGCAGTATTGTTGGTTGCTTGCTCCTTGGGAAAGTGCATTTGGACTACGTACTTGAGGTGCTCTCCGGTGGGCGTGACAAGCAGCACGCCCGCACCGGCGCCTTGCAGCGAGAAGTCACCATCAAAGTACATCAGCCACTCTTTGCTTGCCTCCTTGACGGGGATGCTCGTCTCTGGAATTTCTTCATCTGGTGTTGGTGTCCAATCTGCTATGAATTCTGCCAATGCTCTGCTTTGGATAGTTGAAGTACTTTCAAATTTGAGGCCAAAGCTTGACAGTTCTAGCGCCCACTTGACAATCCTTCCTGTCGCTTCTGGATTTTGAAGTATCCTCTTCAGCAGAAAGTGAGTGACGACTGTGATCTCATGTGCTTGGAAGTAATGGCGCAGCTTTCTCGAGGCCATGAGGAGGCCGAAAAGCAACTTCTCCACACCAGAGTACCTTGACCTAGCCCCCTGCAGAAGGGAACTGACAAAGTAAACTGGGTGCTGCACCATTCTCTTCTGCATCCAGTCATGCTCTTGCGCAGATCCATCCTTGTCGGGACCAGAGCTTGTCGGCGAAGCCCCCTGCTTGTCGCTAGACGCATCTGCCGTGGTTGTTGGCTCATCATCTGCCTCCCTCTCCGCCACTAACGCAACACTAACCACTTGATTGGTTGCCGCTATGTACAACAGCAACTTCTCTTGTGGTTTAGGTGCGACAAGTGTTGGAGTGGAGGACAGGTACCTCTCCAAGTCCTGCAGCGCAGCCTCCGCCTCCGGAGTCCATTTCATTGGACCTGCCTTTTTCAATATTTTGAAAAATGGCAGGGCGCGCTCAGCAGATCTAGAGATAAACCTGCTGAGAGCAGCCACGCAACCGGCAAGCCTTCGGACATCCTTGACGCACTTTGGTGCTTCGATCTGCTCAATGGCCTTGATCTTGTCGGGATTGGCTTCAATTCCCCGCTGAGACACAAAGAATCCGAGAAGCTTGCCGGAAGGGACTCCAAAGACGCACTTCTCGGGGTTAAGCTTGAGGTTGATCTTGCGCAGATTTGCAAATGTTACGTCCAAATCATGAATCAGGGTTGCTTTGTCCTTGCTCTTGACCACTATATCATCCATGTAGGCTTCCACATTTCTGTGCATCTGTGGCTCAAAAGCGTGGTGGACCACCCTTGCGAATGTTGAACCAGCATTCTTCAAACCGAAAGGCATCCGTACGAAACAGTACGTGCCACACGGGGTGATGAATGCGGTCTTCTCCTCATCCTCTTCTGCCATGAAGATCTGATGGTATCCTGAGTATGCATCAAGAAATGAAAGCAAATCACATCCGGCCGTGGAGTCGACAATCTGATCAATGCGCGGCAAGGGAAATGGGTCTTTGGGACAAGCTTTATTGACAGCAGTGAAGTCGATACAAAGCCTCCATTTCCCGTTAGCCTTGCGCACGACTACAGGATTGGCCAACCACGTAGGATGGAGCACTCCTCTGACAAGGCCTGCTGCTTCCAACTTCTTGATTTCTTCTGCGATGAATTCTTGGCACTCCACTGCATGTTTCCTAACTTTCTGCTTGACGGGCCGCGCATGAGGACAGACGGCAAGGTGGTGCTCAATTACTTTCCTGGGAACACCGGGGATGTCAGACGGTTGCCATGCAAACACGTCGACGTTCGCCCGCAGGAATGCAACAAGCGTGCTTTCCTATTTAGGGTCGAGAGTGGCACTGATGGTGAAGGTACCACCAATGCCGTACTCCTTGGCGGACACCTTCTTGGTCTCAGGTGGAGCTGCCATTGCCTTCTTACACTTGCCGATGGAGCTCGATGGTGCGTCCTCGACGGTAGCGCAGCACTCCGAAGAGGTGCGCTTGCCGGAGTGGGCGTCAGAGCTCTTGCCGGACTTGGTCTTCTTCTTCCCCCCGGGAGCTTCAGCGGCAAGTGATTTGTGTTCTGCTACGACTGTTGCTTCCCGGAAGATCTTGTCGGCGCAGATAAGGGCGTCCTTCTTGTCGCCAGGGACAGAGATGACACTTATCGGGCCTGGCATCTTCAGAACATTGCATGCATAGTGAGAG
This sequence comes from Triticum aestivum, assembly GCF_018294505.1. NCBI lineage: Eukaryota > Viridiplantae > Streptophyta > Magnoliopsida > Poales > Poaceae > Triticum > Triticum aestivum. Next base: position 299,236,113 of record NC_057795.1, on the reverse strand, counting down.
GCTGCCATGAACTTGGCGAGTGCTGGACGGCCAAGGATTCCATTGTAAGGCAATGGAAAGTCAGCAACATCAAACGTAACCCTCTCAGTCCTGAAGTTCAACTCGCTGCCAAATGTTACCAGCAACGTGATCTTTCCCTTCGGCTTGCTCCTTCCCGGGTTGATTCCTTGGAACGTACCGGTTTCTTCGAGCTCACTGTCAGGGATCTGGAGTTTCTGGAGCACCGCGGAGGAGATCAGGTTCAAGCCGGCCCCGCCGTCAACTAACATCTTAGTGACCTTGAGGTTGCGGATAGTTGGTGAGACCAACATCGGCAAGCACCCGACCGCAGTTATGCGATCAGGGTGGTCCTCAATATCAAAGATGATAGGCGTGCTGGACCATCTCAGAGGCTTGCGTGACTCGACGGGTGGTTCTGCTGCATTAACTTCCCGCACCCACTGCTTGAGCTGACGGTGCGAAGTATGCAGAGAAGCACCACCGTCGACGCACAGGACCTCTGTGGCTTTCTGGAACTCCTGCTCATCAGTCTCCTCATCATCCATGTCTTCACCGTCATTGTCATCTTCATCCTTGTCGCGGCCGCGAGGAGGTCTGTCTCCTTGCCGCTGCTTGGCCTTGCCGCGGGGTCCTCCTCGGCCGGGACGTTTCTTGCCGGATCCTCCAGCACCTTCCTGGGCCTTCTCCTTGTCGCGCCGCTCGTACTCAGCTTTCTGTTGCTCAACAAGCTGCTCAACTTTCTTGCAGCTCTGGAGATCGTGGCCCTTGGTGCGGTGGATCTTGCAGTATTGCTTGTTGGTGCCGTCCTGCTTGTCGGCAACCGCCACCTCCGCGGCAACCTCCTTGCCGGAGCTGCCAGCTTTGGGCATCTTGCCGGACTGCTCAACGACCAGCACCTCTTTGCCTTTCTTTTTTCTGTTATTCCGCCGCCGGTTTTTCCTTGCCGGGGCAGCATCCTCACTGTCAGACCCTCCTGCTCCAATATTCTCTCCGGGGAGTCTCCTCCCTTCCTCAGCACGTGCACACTTGTCGGCCAGGGCATATAGCTCACTGACATCTCTGATCTTGCACATTGCCATCTCCTCCCGCATCCTGCGGTTTCGCATGTTCTGATGGAACGCGCTGATCACCGCGGCAGGGTGGACGTCTGGGATGTTGTGCTGCACACTACTGAATCTCTGAATGTAGTTGCGCAGGGGCTCTCCTTCCTTCTGGGCGAGTAGATGAAGGTCACTCTCTTGGCCATGAGGCTTGTGGCCGCCTGTGAAGGCGCCGACCAACTAATGGCATAGATTGGCCCAAGAGGATATGGAGTTGTCCGGCAAGTGCATGAGCCAGGATCTGACGTTGGGCTTGAGCACCAGCAGGAAGTAGTTGGCAAGGATCTTGTCGTCTCGTCCCCCGGCAGCTTGCACCGCAATGGTGTAGGTGCTGAGGAACTCCGACGGATGCGTCTTGCCGTCGTACTTCTCTGGTACGTCTGGCTTGAAGTTCTTCGTGCTGGGCCACTGGACTTGCCGCAGCTCATGAGTGAACGCAGGGCAACCTACCGCGTACGGCAAGTCGCCTGGTTCCCCTGGCGCATGCATGTCAACAGAGGGCCCAGCGCGCTTGTCGGATTGACGTCGCGCTTCTCTTTGGCACTCGATGCGAGTACGAGCGTCTTCTTGTTGTCGATCGTGAAGAACTTGGCGCTGATCGCGACGAGCCCGTGGATCCGATGATGCGGTGGAGTCGCTGTCGAGGTGGATCCGGCGAGTCGGCGATCTTGGCCTTCGGGGTGGTGATTGCATGGTGGTTGCACCCCCACCAGTTTCGTCTCCACCGGCTCGCGCCTGGCAACCCTGCCGCGGCGGCGACGTGCTCGGCTGCCGCGGAGTGTTGCCGTTGGCGTAGCCGATGAGGATCTGAATGGTGGCCCTCCTTTCGTCGATCTTGTCCGACGTTGGAGGGTAATCCAGGAGCAGTTGAGCTCGCGCCAAAGCTTCTGCCGGAGTGGTGGGTGGCAGTGGCGGACGGCGCGAGGAGCGGGATGTGCTCGGAGTTCTAACTATGTTAGAAGGAGCAGTATCCCGTCCAGGCGACCGTGCCTCACTCGTTCCATCACGCTGGCGCGCATGCTGGTCTTGAGCGCCCCGAGATCCACCAGCTTGATCTTGGCCTAACATGCGTATGGCACTGCGAGTGCCATGACGTTGTTGGTCCTGCGCCTCCTGAGATGGGCGCGGAACAAGCGCGGACGTCGAGGTCTGCGTCGCCTTGCCCTTGGACCTGGCAGCGTCGTGAGCTTCCTCGTCGACGTCCATCCTTCCGCCGACGTCTACCCCACCACCCATTTGCTCCGGTGGCGGTGGGATAGACGTGGACGGAACAGCTGCCTCCGAAGCCTTCTTCTTCGGTGGCATGTCGATGAAGGAAACGAAGATCTAGCTCGTGTGAACGCTGGATCAGGTTCACGCAATCTCGACGCCCCCTACCTGGCGCACCAAAGATGTCGGGGAAACTGATCCACGAACACCTATGGGGCCGGCGGACCGAGCCCTTTTCGGTTCGGCGGGGGGCGGAGGTCGCACGAAGAGCAGATCGAGGCGAAGCACACGAGCAGTTTACCTAGCTTCGGAGCTCTCCGGAGAGATAATACTCCTACTGCTGCTTGTTTGATTGTATTATGTTCTTGCTCAAGAGAGCTATGTGTTTTGCTGGCTTCGAAGGAACGGAGCCTCGTCTGTGATTTCCTGGGTCCGAACCCCCTCTACGTTGCGCATGTGCCTCCTTTTATATGCTCAAGGGGTCACCAACAGGTGGCAACACAGAGAAGGGTACAAATGTAAAAAGCGAGGTGGTTGGTACAGTTACTTGTACAGTGCATCCTACCTAACCCTGACGGCAGGGGACAAGGGCATTAAATGCCCATGTGTGTCACCCAAACAGTGCAGAAAGGTACCGTCAGGGATGCCACCGCTCGCCACGATGGTAGTCTTGTCAGCTCTGCATGCCACCTCGCACCGCTGGCTGCACAGCCTCCTGCCACGCGCGCCTGGAAAGGCCCCCAGAGCGACACGTTGGTGGATGTGCTGGAGCGTGGGTACAGAGTGGCCGCCTGCCGCGGCAAGCGCCTTGCCGCGGCCGTTGTCTTGTCGGGTCCGGAAGCTTGTCGCTCACCGGGCCTCGAGATGCCTTTGTTGGTCTTCCCGGCCAGCTCCTCTTGCCGGGGCCTTGTTGCCTTGCCGGGACGCATGGCGCGTCGCAGCAAGTTCCTTGGGATGCCTTGGTTGGCCTTCCCGGCAAGCTCCTCTTGCCGGGGCCTTGTCTCCTTGGCTTGAATACTTTGTTCTTGAATGGCTCCTAAGGAACCACGGAGGACCTTGGCGGTCGCCCGGCAAGCCGTGCCGCGGGGTGTTGCAACTGCCCGTGCACAAGTTCGGGATACTAGGGTACCCCTACTCTAGTACACCGATAGTCTGCTTCTCCCTGTCTCGCGATAATAATCTCTGCTAGAGAGAGAGAGAGAGAGAGAGTCTAACTATAGCCGGAGAGGCCGATGCATAACTGCGGATGCAACACATAATTGGCATGTCTTGGTTGCACCATGGTGTAAGCATTTCCCAAATAGGTGTTGGTGACATTTAAAACATAATAAATCAGTAATTCCACATAATTTGAAGATCGTGATTTACAACAGAAATTGCAAGCTCATGTATACCGAAAAATATAAATGCTTATGGTTGCAATAGAATTAGAAATAACCGAGAGCCTTAAAAAAGGCATGTTGAAAGTGATAACTTGTGATTCCATTGTAGATGTCAAAGTACATCGTCCATGGATGGAGCAGTTAACCATGCAACCCCCAACAACTATCTGCCTGCACTGTAATATTCTACGACGATGAAGTTCCGATTGAACAATATATACCTGCAATAGTAGATTCTTTTTTTGCAGGAACCTCAGTAGTAGATTCAGCATGTAGCCTAAAGAAGGAACATAAGACATCGCGGTCTTGTTGTAAATCAAATTAGCTGATCCACGTGTTGCAAGAAGCCTTGCAACCTATGGCAGAAATACACACAATAATTAAGACAGCCAGCAGAAACAACAGTATTCAGCGACCACATGAATACAATGACTTGGCGTAGCTAGTAAGCATCAGGTCAAGTAAATAGGCAACAAGCCTTGTGTTCCATTGGATTACATCTAAAGAGTCCTTAACTCCAAAGATTCGAAGAGAAAACAATCAAATCATGCCTGAAATAAAACACGCAAGAAAAAGTAAACATGTACCCTGGAGAGGGCAAGCCGGCAAGCCATGAAGGGAATCGCTTGGATTTTTACTCTCGAGGCTCAGCGATTCGTAAGGTCTGCTTCTCCCTGTCTCGCGATAATAATCTCTTCTAGAGAGAGAGAGAGAGAGAGAGACTAACTATAGCCGGAGAGACCGATGCATAACTGTGGATGCAACACATAATTGGCATCTCTTTGTTGCACCATGGTGTAAGCATTTCCCAAATAGGTGTTGGTGACATTTAAAACATAATAAATCATTAATTCCACATAATTTGAAGATCGTGATTTACAACAGAAATTGCAAGCTCATGTATACCTAAAATATAAATGCTTATGGTTGCAATAGAGTTAGAAATAACCGAGAGCCTTAAAAAAGGCATGTTGAAAGTGATAACTTGTCATTCCATTGTAGATGTCAAAGTACATCGTCCATGGATGGAGCAGTTAACCTTGCAACCCCCAACAACTATCTGCCTGCACTGTAATATTCTAAGATGATGAAATTCCCATTGAACAATATATACCTGCAATAGTAGATTCTTTTTTTTGTAGGAACCTCAGTAGTAGATTCGGCATGTAGCCTGAAAGAAGGAACATAAGATGTCGCTGTCTTGCTGTAAATCAAATTTGCTGATCCACGTGTTGCAAGAAGCCATGCAACCTATGGCAGAAATACACAATAATTCAGACAGCTAGCAGAAACAACAGTATTCAGCGACCACATGAATACAATGCCTTGGCGTAGCTACTAAGCATCAGGTCAAGTAAATAGGCAACAAGCCTTGTGTTCCATTGGATTGCATCTAAAGAGTCCTTAACTCCAAAGATTCTAAGAGAAAACAATCAAAATCATGCCTGAAACAAAACACGCAAGAAAAAAGTAAACATGTACCCTGGAGAGGGCGAGCCAGCAAGCCATGAAGGGAATAGCCTGGATTTTTACTCTCGAGGCTAAGTGATTCGTAAGGTCTGCTTCTCCTTGTCTCGCGATAATAATCTCTGCTAGAGAGAGAGAGAGAGAGAGAGAGTCTAACTATAGCCGGAGAGGCCGATGCATAACTGCGGATGCAACACATAATTGGCATCTCTTGGTTGCACCAGGGTGTAAGCATTTCCCGAATAGGTGTTGGTGACATTTAAAACATAATAAATCAGTAATACCACATAATTTGAAGATCGTGATTTACAACAGAAATTGCAAGCTCATGTATACCGAAAAATATAAATGCTTATGGTTGCAATAGAATTAGAAATAACCGAGAGCCTTAAAAAAGGCATGTTGAAAGTGATAACTTGTGATTCCATTGTAGATGTTAAAGTACATCGTCCATGGATGGAGCAGTTAACCTTGCAACCCCCAACAACTATCTGCCTGCACTGTAATATTCTAAGACGGTGAAATTACCATTGAACAATATATACCTGCAATAGTAGATTCTTTTTTTGCAGGAACCTCAGTAGTAGATTCAGCATGTAGCCTAAAAGAAGGAACATAAGACGTCGCTGTCTTGCTGTAAATCAAATTAGCTGATCCACGTGTTGCAAGAAGCCTTACAACCTATGGCAGAAATACACACAATAATTAAGACAGCCAGCAGAAACAACAGTATTCAGCGACCACATGAATACAATGCCTTGGCGTAGCTACTAAGCATCAGGTCAAGTAAATAGGCAACAAGCCTTGTGTTCCATTGGATTGCATCTAAATAGTCCTTAACTCCAAAGATTCAAAGAGAAAACAATCAAAATCATGCCTGAAATAAAACACGCAAGAAAAAAGTAAACATGTACCCTGGAGAGGGCAAGCCGGCAAGCCATGAAGGGAATCGCTTGGATTTTTACTCTCGAGGCTCAGCGATTCGTAAGGTCTGCTTCTCCCTGTCTCGCGATAATAATCTCTTCTAGAGAGAGAATGAGAGAGAGAGAGAGAGAGTGAGAGAGAGAGTCTAACTATAGCCGGAGAGGCCGATGCATAACTGCGGATGCAACACATAATTGGCATGTCTTGGTTGCACCATGGTGTAAGCATTTCCCAAATAGGTGTTGGTGACATTTAAAACATAATAAATCAGTAATTCCACATAATTTGAAGATCGTGATTTACAACAGAAATTGCAAGCTCATGTATACCGAAAAATATAAATGCTTATGGTTGCAATAGAATTAGAAATAACCGAGAGCCTTAAAAAAAGGCATGTTGAAAGTGCTAACTTGTGATTCCATTGTAGATGTCAAAGTACATCGTCCATTGATGGAGCAGTTAACCTTGCAACCCCCAACAACTATCTGCCTGCACTATAATATTCTACGACGATGAAGTTCCGATTGAACAATATATACCTGCAATAGTAGATTCTTTTTTTGCAGGAACCTCAGTAGTAGATTCAGCATGTAGCCTAAAAGAAGGAACATAAGACGTCGCGGTCTTGTTGTAAATCAAATTAGCTGATCCACGTGTTGCAAGAAGCCTTGCAACCTATGGCATAAATACACACAATAATTAAGACAGCCAGCAGAAACAACAGTATTCAGTGACCACATGAATACAATGCCTTGGCGTAGCTACTAAGCATCAGGTCAAGTAAATAGGCAACAAGCCTTGTGTTCCATTGGATTACATCTAAAGAGTCCTTAACTCCAAAGATTCGAAGAGAAAACAATCAAAATCATGCCTGAAATAAAACACGTAAGAAAAAGTAAACATGTACCCTGGAGAGGGCAAGCCGGCAAGCCATGAAGGGAATCGCTTGGATTTTTACTCTCGAGGCTCAGCGATTCGTAAGGTCTGCTTCTCCCTGTCTCGCGATAATAATCTCTGCTAGAGAGAGAGAGAGAGAGAGACTAACTATAGCCGGAGAGGCCGATGCATAACTGTGGATGCAACACATAATTGGCATCTCTTGGTTGCACCATGGTGTAAGCATTTCCCAAATAGGTGTTGGTGACATTTAAAAGATAATAAATCATTAATTCCACATAATTTGAAGATCGTGATTTACAACAGAAATTGCAAGCTCGTGTATACCTAAAATATAAATGCTTATGGTTGCAATAGAGTTAGAAATAACCGAGAGCCTTAAAAAAGGCATGTTGAAAGTGATAACTTGTCATTCCATTGTAGATGTCAAAGTACATCGTCCATGGATGGAGCAGTTAACCTTGCAACCCCCAACAACTATCTGCATGCACTGTAATATTCTAAGATGATGAAATTCCCATTGAACAATATATACCTGTAATAGTAGATTCTTTTTTTGTAGGAACCTCAGTAGTAGATTCGGCATGTAGCCTGAAAGAAGGAACATAAGATGTCGCTGTCTTGCTGTAAATCAAATTTGCTGATCCACGTGTTGCAAGAAGCCATGCAACCTATGGCAGAAATACACAATAATTCAGACAGCTAGCAGAAACAACAGTATTCAGCGACCACATGAATACAATGCCTTGGCGTAGCTACTAAGCATCAGGTCAAGTAAATAGGCAACAAGCCTTGTGTTCCATTGGATTGCATCTAAAGAGTCCTTAACTCCAAAGATTCTAAGAGAAAACAATCAAAATCATGCCTGAAACAAAACACGCAAGAAAAAAGTAAACATGTACCCTGGAGAGGGCGAGCCAGCAAGCCATGAAGGGAATTGCCTGGATTTTTACTCTCGAGGCTAAGTGATTCGTAAGGTCTGCTTCTCCTTGTCTCGCTATAATAATCTGTGCTAGAGAGAGAGAGAGAGAGTCTAACTATAGCCAGAGAGGCCGATGCATAACTGCGGATGCAACACATAATTGGCATCTCTTGGTTGCACCAGGGTGTAAGCATTTCCCGAATAGGTGTTGGTGACATTTAAAACATAATAAATCAGTAATACCACATAATTTGAAGATCGTGATTTACAACAGAAATTGCAAGCTCATGTATACCGAAAAATATAAATGCTTATGGTTGCAATAGAATTAGAAATAACCGAGAGCCTTAAAAAAGGCATGTTGAAAGTGATAACTTGTGATTCCATTGTAGATGTCAAAGTACATCGTCCATGGATGGAGCAGTTAACCTTGCAACCCCCAACAACTATCTGCCTGCACTGTAATATTCTAAGACGGTGAAATTACCATTGAACAATATATACCTTCAATAGTAGATTCTTTTTTTTGCAGGAACCTCAGTAGTAGATTCAGCATGTAGCCTAAAAGAAGGAACATAAGACGTCACTGTCTTGCTGTAAATCAAATTAGCTGATCCACGTGTTGCAAGAAGCCTTGCAACCTATGGCAGAAATACACACAATAATTAAGACAGCCAGCAGAAACAACAGTATTCAGCGACCACATGAATACAATGCCTTGGCGTAGCTACTAAGCATCAGGTCAAGTAAATAGGCAACAAGCCTTGTGTTCCATTGGATTGCATCTAAATAGTCCTTAACTCCAAAGATTCGAAGAGAAAACAATCAAAATCATGCCTGAAATAAAACACGCAAGAAAAAAGTAAACATGTACCCTGGAGAGGGCAAGCCGGCAAGCCATGAAGGGAATCGCTTGGATTTTTACTCTCGAGGCTCAGCGATTCGTAAGGTCTACTTCTCCCTGTCTCGCGATAATAATCTCTGCTAGAGAGAGAATGAGAGAGAGAGAGAGAGAGTGAGAGAGAGAGTCTAACTATAGCCGGAGAGGCCGATGCATAACTGCGGATGCAACACATAATTAGCATCTCTTGGTTGCACCATGGTGTAAGCATTTCCCAAATAGGTGTTGGTGACATTTAAAACATAATAAATCAGTAATACCACATAATTTGAAGATCGTGATTTACAACAGAAATTGCAAGCTCATGTATACCGAAAAATATAAATGCTTATGGTTGTGATAGAATTAGAAATAACCGAGAGCCTTAAAAAAGGCATGTTGAAAGTGATAACTTGTGATTCCATTGTAGATGTCAAGGTACATCGTCCATGGATGGAGCAGTTAACCTTGCAACCCCCAACAACTATCTGCATGCACTGTAATATTCCAAGACGATGAAATTCCCATTGAACAATATATACCTGCAATAGTAGATTCTTATTTTTGCAGGAACCTCAGTAGTAGATTCAACATGTAGCCTAAAAGAAGGAACATAAGACGTCGCTGTCTTGCTGTAAATCAAATTTGCTGATCCACGTGTTGCAAGAAGCCTTGCAACCTATGGCAGAAATACACACAATAATTAAGACAGCCAGCAGAAACAACAGTATTCAGCGACCACATGAATACAATGCCTTGGCGTAGATACTAAGCATCAGGTCAAGTAAATAGGCAACAAGCCTTGTGTTCCATTGGATTGCATCTAAAGAGTCCTTAACTCCAAAGATTCAAAGAGAAAACAATCAAAATCATGCCTGAAATAAAACACGCAAGAAAAAAGTAAACATGTACCCTAGAGAGGGCAAGCCGGCAAGCCATGAAGGGAATCGCTTGGATTTTTACTCTCGAGGCTCAGCAATTCGTAAGGTCTGCTTCTCCCTGTCTCGCGATATTATTCTCTGCTAGAGAGAGAGAGAGAGAGAGAGTCTAACTATAGCCGGAGAGGCCGATGCATAACTGCGGATGCAACACATAATTGGCATGTCTTGGTTGCACCATGGTGTAAGCATTTCCCAAATAGGTGTTGGTTACATTTAAAACATAATAAATCAGTAATTCTACATAATTTGAAGATCGTGATTTACAACAGAAATTGCAAGCTCATGTATACCCAAAAATATAAATGCTTAGGGTTGCAATAGAATTAGAAATAATCGCGAGCCTTAAAAAAGGCATGTTGAAAGTGATAACTTGTGATTCCATTGTAGATGTCAAAGTACATTGTCCATGGATGGAGCAGTTAACCTTGCAACCCCCAATAACTATCTGCCTGCACTGTAATATTCTAAGACGATGAAGTGCCCATTGAACAATATATACCTGCAATTGTAGATTCTTTTTTTGCAGGAACCTCAGTAGTAGATTCAGCATGTAGCCTAAAAGAAGGAACATAAGACGTCACTGTCTTGCTGTAAATCAAATTAGCTGATCCACGTGTTGCAAGAAGCCTCGCAACCTATGGCAGAAATACACACAATAATTAAGATAGCCAGCAGAAACAACAGTATTCAGCGACCACATGAATACAATGCCTTGGCGTAGCTACTAAGCATCAGGTCAAGTAAATAGGCAACAAGCCTTGCGTTCCATTGGATTGCATCTAAAGAGTCCTTATCCAAAGATTCGAAGAGAAAACAATCAAAATCATGTGTGAAATAAAACACGCAAGAAAAAAGTAAACATGTACCCTGGAGAGGGCAAGCCGGCAAGCCATGAAGGGAATCGCTTGGATTTTTACTCTCGAGGCTCAGCGATTCGTAAGGTCAGCTTCTCCCTGTCTCGCAATAATAATCTCTGCTAGAGAGAGAGAGAGAGAGAGAGAGAGAGAGAGACTAACTATAGCCGGAGAGGCCGATGCATAACTGCGGATGCAACACATAATTGGCATCTCTTGGTTGCACCATGGTGTAAGCATTTCCCAAATAGGTGTTGGTGACATTTAAAACATAATAAATCATTAATTCCACATAATTTGAAGATCGTGATTTACAGCAGAAATTGCAAGCTCATGTATACCGAAAAATATAAATGCTTATGGTTGCAATAGAATTAGAAATAACCGAGAGCCTTAAAAAAGGCATGTTGAAAGTGATAACTTGTGATTCCATTGTAGATGTCAAAGTACATCGCCCATGGATGGAGCAGTTAACCTTGCAACCCCCAACAACTATCTGCCTGCACTGTAATATTCTATGACGATGAAATTCCCATTGAACAATATATACCTGCAATAGTAGATTTTTTTTTTGCAGGAACCTTAGTAGTAGATTCAACATGTAGCCTGAAAGAAGGAAGATAAGACGTCGTTGTCTTGCTGTAAATCAAATTTGCTGATCCACGTGTTGCAAGAAGCCTTGCAACCTATGGCAGAAATACACAATAATTAAGAAAGCCAGGAGAAACAACAGTATTCAGCGACCACATGAATACAATGCCTTGGCGTAGCTACTAAGCATCGGGTCAAGTAAATAGGCAACAAGCCTTATGGTCCACTGGATGGCATCTAAAGAGTCCTTAACTCCAAAGATTCAAAGAGAAAACAATCAAAATCATGCCTGAAACAAAACACGCAAGAAAAAAGTAAACATGTACCCTGGAGAGGGCGAGCCGGCAAGCCATGAAGGGAATCGCCTGGATTTTTACTCTCGAGGCTCAGTGATTAGTAAGGTCTGCTTCTCCGTGTCTCGCGATAATAATCTCTGCTAGAGAGAGAGAGAGAGTCTAACTATAGCCGGAGAGGCCGATGCATAACTGCGGATGCAACACATAATTGGCATCTCTTGGTTGCACCATGGTGTAAGCATTTCCCGAATAGGTGTTGGTGACATTTAAAACATAATAAATCAGTAATACCACATAATTTGAAGATCGTGATTTACAACAGAAATTGCAAGCTCATGTATACTGAAAAATATAAATGCTTATGGTTGTAATAGAGTTAGAAATAACCGAGAGCCTTAAAAAAGGCATGTTGAAAGTGATAACTTGTGATTCCATTGTAGATGTCAAGGTACATCGTCCATGGATGGAGCAGTTAACCTTGCAACCCCCAAAGACTATCTGCCTGCACTGTAATATTCTAAGACGATGAAATTCCCATTGAACAATATATACCTGCAATAGTAGATTCTTTTTTTTGCAGGAACCTCAGTAGTAGATTCAGCATGTAGCCTAAAAGAAGGAACATAAGACGTCGGTGTCTTGCTGTAAATCAAATTTGCTGATCCACGTGTTGCAAGAAGCCTTGCAACCTATGGCAGAAATACACACAATAATTAAGACAGCCAGCAGAAACAACAGTATTCAGCGACCACATGAATACAATGCCTTGGCGTAGCTACTAAGCATCAGGTCAAGTAAATAGGCAACAAGCCTTGTGTTCCATTGGATTGCATCTAAATAGTCATTAACTCCAAAGATTCGAAGAGAAAACAATCAAAATCATGCCTAAAATAAAACACGGAAGAAAAAAGTAAACATGTACCCTAGTGAGGGCAAGCCGGCAAGCCATGAAGGGAATCGCTTGGATTTTTACTCTCGAGGCTCAGCGATTCGTAAGGTCTGCTTCTCCCTGTCTCGCGATAATAATCTCTGCTAGAGAGAGAATGAGAGAGAGAGAGAGTGTGTGTGTGTGTGAGAGAGAGAGAGTCTAACTATAGCCGGAGAGGCCGATGCATAAATGCGGATGCAACACATATCTCTTGGTTGCACCATGGTGTAACCATTTCCCAAATAGGTGTTGGTGACATTTAAAACATAATAAATCAGTAATACCACATAATTTGAAGATCGTGATTTACAACAGAAATTGCAAGCTCATGTATACCGAAAAATATAAATGCTTATGGTTGTAATAGAGTTAGAAATAACCGAGAGCCTTAAAAAGGCATGTTGAAAGTGATAACTTGTGATTCCATTGTAGATGTCAAGGTACATCATCCATGGATGGAGCAGTTAACCTTGCAACCCCCAACAACTATCTTCCTGCACTGTAATATTCTAAGACGATGAAATTCCCATTGAACAATATATACATGCAATAGTAGATTCTTTTTTTTGCAGGAACCTCAGTAGTAGATTCAGCATGTAGCCTAAAAGAAGGAACATAAGACATCGCTGTCTTGCTGTAAATCAAATTTGCTGATCCACATGTTGCAAGAAGCCTTGCAACCTATGGCAGAAATACACACAATAATTAAGACAGCCAGCAGAAACAACAGTATTCAGCGACCACATGAATACAATGCCTTGGCGTAGCTACTAAGCTTCAGGTCAAGTAAATAGGCAACAAGCCTTGTGTTCCATTGGATTGCATCTAAAGAGTCCTTAACTCCAAAGATTCGAAGAGAAAACAATCAAAATCATGCCTGAAATAAAACACGCAAGAAAAAAGTAAACATGTACCCTGGAGAGGGCAAGCCAGCAAGCCATGAAGGGAATCGCTTGGATTTTTACTCTCGAGGCTCAGCGATTCGTAAGGTCTGCTTCTCCCTGTCTCGCGATAATAATCTCTGCTAGAGAGAGAGAAAGAGAGAGAGTCTAACTATAGCCGGATAGGCCGATGCATAACTGTGGATGCAACACATAATTGGCATGTCCTGGTTGCACCATTGTGTAAGCATTTCCCAAATAGGTGTTGGTGACATTTAAAACATAATAAATCAGTAATTCCACATAATTTGAAGATCGTGATTTACAACAGAAATTGCAAGCTCATGTATACCGAAAAATATAAATGCTTATGGTTGCAATAGAATTAGAAATAATTGAGAGCCTTAAAAAAGCCATGTTGAAAGTGATAACTTGTGATTCCATTGTAGATGTCAAAGTACATCGTCCATGGATGGAGCAGTTAACCTTGCAACCCCCAACAACTATCTGCCTGCACTGTAATATTGTAAGACGATGAAGTTCCCATTGAACAATATTTACCTGCAATAGTAGATTCTTTTTTTTGCTGGAACCTCAGTAGTACATTCAGCATGTAGCCTAAAAGAAGGAACATAAGACGTCGCTGTCTTGCTGTAAATCAAATTACCTGATCCACGTGTTGCAAGAAGCCTTGCAACCTATGGCAGAAATACACACAATAATTAAGACAGCCAGCAGAAACAACAGTATTTAGCGACCACATGAATACAATGCCTTGGCGTAGCTACTAAGCATCAGGTCAAGTAAATAGGCAACAAGCCTTGTGTTCCATTGGATTGCATCTAAAGAGTCCTTAACTCCAAAGATTCGAAGAGAAAACAATCAAAATCATGCCTGAAATAAAACACGCAAGAAAAAAGTAAACATGTACCCTGGAGAGGGCAAGCCGGCAAGCCATGAAGGGAATCGCTTGGATTTTTACTCTCGAGGCTCATTGATTCGTAAGTTCTGCTTCTCCCTGTCTCGCAATAATAATCTCTGCTAGAGAGAGAGAGAGAGAGAGAGAGAGTCTAACTATAGCCGGAGAGCCCGATGCATAACTGCGGATGCAACACATAATTGGCATCTCTTGGTTGCACGATGGTGTAAGCATTTCCCAAATAGGTGTTGGTGACATTTAAAACATAATAAATCATTAATTCCACATAATTTGAAGATCGTGATATACAACAGAAAGTGCAAACTCATGTATACCGAAAAATATAAATGCTTATGGTTGCAATAGAATTAGAAATAACCGAGAGCCTTAAAAAAGGAATGTTGAAAGTGATAACTTGTGATTCCATTGTAGATGTCAAAGTAAATCGTCCATGGATGGAGCAGTTAACCTTGCAACCCCCAACAACTATCTGCCTGCACTGTAATATTCTAAGACGATGAAGTTCCCATTGAACAATATATACCTGCAATAGTAGATTCTTTTTTTGCAGGAACCTCAGTAGTAGATTCAGCATGTAGCCTAAAAGAAGGAACATAAGGCGTCGCGGTCTTGCTGTAAATCAAATTAGCTAATCCACGTGTTGCAAGAAGCCTTGCAACCTATGGCAGAAATACACACAATAATTAAGACAGCCAGCAGAAACAACAGTATTCAGCGACCACATGAATACAATGCCTTGGCGTAGCTACTAAGCATTAGTTCAAGTAAATAGGCAACAAGCCTTGTGTTCCATTGGATTGCATCTAAATAGTCCTTAACTCCAAAGATTCGAAGAGAAAACAATCAAAATCATGCCTGAAATAAAACACGCAAGAAAAAAGTAAACATGTACCCTGGAGAGGGCAAGCCGGCAAGCCATGAAGGGAATCGCTTGGATTTTTACTCTCGAGGCTCAGCGATTCGTAAGGTCTGCTTCTCCCTGTCTCGCGATAATAATCTCTGCTAGAGAGAGAGAGAGAGAGTCTAACTATAGCCGGAGAGGCCGATGCATAACTGCGGATGCAACACATAATTGGCATGTCCTGGTTGCACCATTGTGTAAGCATTTCCCAAATAGGTGTTGGTGACATTTAAAACATAATAAATCAGTAATTCCACATAATTTGAAGATCGTGATTTACAACAGAAATTGCAAGCTCATGTATACCGAAAAATATAAATGCTTATGGTTGCAATAGAATTAGAAATAATCGAGAGCCTTAAAAAAGGCATGTTGAAAGTGATAACTTGTGATTCCATTGTAGATGTCAAAGTAAATCGTCCATGGATGGAGCAGTTAACCTTGCAACCCCCAACAACTATCTGCCTGCACTGTAATATTCTAAGACGATGAAGTTCCCATTGAACAATATATACCTGCAATAGTAGATTCTTTTTTTGCAGGAACCTCAGTAGTAGATTCAGCATGTAGCCTAAAAGAAGGAACATAAGACATCGTGGTCTTGCTGTAAATCAAATTAGCTGATCCACGTGTTGCAAGAAGCCTTGCAACCTATGGCAGAAATACACACAATAATTAAGACAGCCAGCAGAAACAACAGTATTCAGCGACCACATGAATACAATGCCTTGGCATAGCTACTAAGCACCAGGTCAAGTAAATAGGCAACAAGCCTTGTGTTCCATTGGATTGCATCTAAAGAGTCCTTAACTCCAAAGATTCGAAGAGAAAACAATCAAAATCATGCCTGAAATAAAACACGCAAGAAAAAAGTAAACATGTACCCTGGAGAGGGCAAGCCGGCAAGCCATGAAGGGAATCGCTTGGATTTTTACTCTCGAGGCTCAGCGATTCGTAAGTTCTGCTTCTCCCTGTCTCGCAATAATAATCTCCGCTAGAGAGAGAGAGTGAGAGTCTAACTATAGCCGGAGAGCCCGATGCATAACTGCGGATGCAACACATAATTGGCATCTCTTGGTTGCACCATGGTGTATGCATTTCCCAAATAGGTGTTAGTGACATTTAAAACATAATAAATCATTAATTCCACATAATTTGAAGATCGTGATTTACAACAGAAATTGCAAACTCATGTATACCGAAAAATATAAATGCTTATGGTTGCAGTAGAATTAGAAATAACCGAGAGCCTTAAAAAAGGAATGTTGAAAGTGATAACTTGTGATTCCATTGTAGATGTCAAAGTAAATCGTCCATGGATGGAGCAGTTAACCTTGCAACCCCCAACAACTATCTGCCTGCACTGTAATATTCTAAGACGATGAAGTTCCCATTGAACAATATATACCTGCAATAGTAGATTCTTTTTTTGCAGGAACCTCAGTAGTAGATTCAGCATGTAGCCTAAAAGAAGGAACATAAGGCGTCGTGGTCTTGCTGTAAATCAAATTAGCTGATCCACGTGTTGCAAGAAGCCTTGCAACCTATGGCAGAAATACACACAATAATTAAGACAGCCAGCAGAAACAACAGTATTCAGCGACCACATGAATACAATGCCTTGGCGTAGCTACTAAGCATTAGGTCAAGTAAATAGGCAACAAGCCTTGTGTTCCATTGGATTGCATCTAAAGAGTCCTTTACTCCAAAGATTCGAAGAGAAAACAATCAAAATCATGCCTGAAATAAAACACGCAAGAAAAAAGTAAACATGTACCCTGGAGAGGGTAAGCCGGCAAGCCATGAAGGGAATCGCTTGGATATTTACTCTCGAGGCTCATCGATTCGTAAGGTCTGCTTCTCCCTGTCTCGCGATAATAATCTCTGCTAGAGAGAGAGAGAGAGAGAGAGTCTAACTATAGCCGGAGAGGCCGATGCATAACTGCAGATGCAACACATAATTGGCATCTCTTGGTTGCACCATGGTGTAAGAATTTCCCAAATAGGTGTTGGTGACATTTAAAACATAATAAATCTGTAATACCACATAATTTGAAGATCGTGATTTACAACAGAAATTGCAAGCTCATGTATACCGAAAAATATAAATGCTTACGGTTGCAATAGAATTAGAAATAACCGAGAGCCTTAAAAAAGGCATGTTGAAAGTGATAACTTGTGATTCCATTGTAGATGTCAAAGTACATCGTCCATGGATGGAGCAGTTAACCTTGCAACCCCCAACAACTATCTGCCTGCACTGTAATATTCTAAGACGATGAAATTCCCATTGAACAATATATACCTGCAATAGTAGATTCTTTTTTTTGCCAGAACCTCAGTAGTAGATTCAGCATGTAACCTAAAAGAAGGAACATAAGACGTCACTGTCTTGCTGTAAATCAAATTTGCTGATCCACGTGTCGCAAGAAGCCTTGCAACCTATGGCAGAAATACACACAATAATTAAGACAGCCAGCAGAAACAACAGTATTCAGCGACCACATGAATACAATGCCTTGGCGTAGCTACTAAGCATTAGGTCAAGTAAATAGGCAACAAGCCTTGTGTTCCATTGGATTGCATCTAAAGAGTCCTTAACTCCAAAGATTCGAAGAGAAAACAATCAAAATCATGCCTGAAATAAAACACGCAAGAAAAAAGTAAACATGTACCCTGGAGAGGGCAAGCCGGCAAGCCATGAAGGGAATCGCTTGGATTTTTACTCTCGAGGCTCAGCGATTCGTAAGGTCTGCTTCTCCTTGTCTCGCGATAATAATCTCTGCTAGAGAGAGAGAGAGAGAGAGAGAGAGAGAGAGAGAGTCTAACGATAGCCGGAGAGCCCGATGCATAACTGCGGATGCAACACATAATTGGCATCTCTTGGTTGCACCATGGTGTAAGCATTTCCCAAATAGGTGTTGGTGACATATAAAAAAATCATTAATTCCACATAATTTGAAGATCGTGATTTACAACAGAAATTGCAAGCACATGTATACTGAAAAATATAAATGCTTATGGTTGCAATAGAATTAGAAATAACCGAGAGCCTTAAAAAAGGCATGTTGAAAGTGATAACTTGTGATTCCATTGTAGATGTCAAAGTACATCGTCCATGGATGGAGCAGTTAACCTTGCAACCCCCAACAACTATATGCCTGCACTGTAATATTCTAAGACGATGAAGTTCCCATTGAACAATATATACCTGCAATAGTAGATTCTTTTTTTGCAGGAACCTTAGTAGTAGATTCAGCATGTAGCCTAAAAGAAGGAACATAAGACGTCGCGGTCTTGCTGTAAATCAAATTAGCTGATCTGCGTGTCGCAAGAAGCCTTGCAACCTATGGCAGAAATACACACAATAATTAAGACAGCCAGCAGAAACAACAGTATTCAGCGACCACATGAATACAATGCCTTGGCGTAGCTACTAAGCATCAGGTCAAGTAAATAGGCAACAAGCCTTGTGTTCCATTGGATTGCATCTAAAGAGTCCTTAACTCCAAAGATTCGAAGAGAAAACAATCAAAATCATGCGTGAAATAAAACACACAAGAAAAAAGTAAACATGTACCCTGGAGAGGGCAAGCCGGCAAGCCATGGAGGGAATCGCTTGGATTTTTACTCTCGAGGCTCAGCGATTCGTAAGGTCTGCTTCTCCCTATCTCGCGATAATAATCTCTGCTAGAGAGAGAGAGAGAGAGAGAGTGAGAGAGAGAGAGAGTCTAACTATAGCCGGAGAGGCCGATGCATAACTGCGGATGCAACACATAATTGGCATCTCTTGGTTGCACCATGGTGTAAGCATTTCCCAAATAGGTGTTGGTGACATTTAAAATATAATAAATCAGTAATACCACATAATTTGAAGATCGTGATTTACAACAGAAATTGCAAGCTCATGCATACCGAAAAATATAAATGCTTATGGTTGCAATAGAATTAGAAATAACCGAGAGCCTTAAAAAAGGCATGTTGAAAGTGATAACTTGAGATTCCATTGTAGATGTCAAAGTACATCATCCATGGATGGAGCAGTTAACCTTGCAACCCCCAACAACTATCTGCATGCACTGTAATATTCTAAGACAATGAAATTCCCATTGAACAATATATACCTGCTATAGTAGATTCTTTTTTTGGCCAGAACCTCAGTAGTAGATTCAGCATGTAGCCTAAAAGAAGGAACATAAGACGTCACTGTCTTGCTGTAAATCAAATTTGCTAATCCACGTGTTGCAAGAAGCCTTGCAACCTATGGCAGAAATACACACAATAATTAAGAAAGCCAGTAGAAACAACAGTATTCAGCGACCACATGAATACAATGCCTTGGCGTAACTACTAAGCTTCAGGTCAAGTAAATAGGCAACAAGCCTTGTGTTCCATTGGATTGCATCTAAAGAGTCCTGAACTCCAAATATTTGAAGAGAAAACAATCAAAATCATGCCTGAAATAAAACACGCAAGAAAAAAGTAAACATGTACCCTGGAGAGGGCAAGCCGGCAAGCCATGAAGGGAATCGCTTGGATTTTTACTCTCGAGGCTCAGCGATTCGTAAGGTCTGCTTCTCCCTGTCTCGCGATAATAATCTCTGCTAGAGAGAGAGAGAGAGAGAGAGAGAGAGAGTCTAACTATACCCGGAGAGGCTGATGCATCACTACGGATGCAACACATAATTGGCATCTCTTGGTTGCACCATGGTGTAAGCATTTCCCAAATAGGTGTTGGTGACATTTAAAACATAATAAATCAGTAATACCACATAATTTGAAGATCGTGATTTACAACAAAAATTGCAAGCTCATGTATACCGAAAAATATAAATGCTTATGGTTGCAATAGAATTAGAAATAACCGAGAGCCTTAAAAAAGGAATGTTGAAAGTGATAACTTGTGATTCCATTGTAGATGTCAAAGTACATCGTCCATGGATGGAGCATTTAACCTTGCAACCCCCAACAACTATCTGCCTGCACTGTAATATTCTAAGACGATGAAGTTCCCATTGAACAATATATACCTGCAATAGTAGATTCTTTTTTTGCAGGAAGCTCAGTAGTAGATTCAGCATGTAGGCTAAAAGAAGGAACATAAGACGTCGCGGTCTTGCTGTAAATCAAATTAGCTGATCCACGTGTCGCAAGAAGCCTTGCAACCTATGGCAGAAATACACACAATAATTAAGACAGCCAGCAGAAACAACAGTATTCAGCGACCACATGAATACAATGCCTTGGCGTAACTACTAAGCATCAGGTCAAGTAAATAGGCAACAAGCCTTGTGTTCCATTGGATTGCATCTAAAGAGTCCTTAACTCCAAAGATTCGAATTGAAAACAATCAAAATCATGCGTGAAATAAAACACACAAGAAAAAAGTAAACATGTACCCTGGAGAGGGCAAGCCGGCAAGCCATGAAGGGAATCGCTTGGATTTTTACTCTCGAGGCTCAGCGATTCGTAAGGTCTGCTTCTCCCTGTCTCGCGATAATAATCTCTGCTAGAGAGAGAGAGAGAGAGAGAGAGAGAGAGAGTCTAACTATACCCGGAGAGGCCGATGCAAAACTGCGGATGCAACACATAATTGGCATCTCTTGGTTGCACCATGGTGTAAGCATTTCCCAAATAGGTGTTGGTGACATTTAAAACATAATAAATCAGTAATACCACATAATTTGAAGATCGTGATTTACAATAGAAATTGCAAGCTCATGTATACCGAAAAATATAAATGCTTATGGTTGCAATAGAATTAGAAATAACCGAGAGCCTTAAAAAAGGAATGTTGAAAGTGATAACTTGTGATTCCATTGTAGATGTCAAAGTACATCGTCCATGGATGGAGCAGTTAACCTTGCAACCCCCAACAACTATCTGCCTGCACTGTAATATTCTAAGACGATGAAGTTCCCATTGAACAATATATACCTGCAATAGTAGATTCTTTTTTTGCAGGGACCTCAGTAGTAGATTCAGCATGTAGCCTAAAAGAAGGAACATAAGACGTCGGGGTCTTGCTATAAATCAAATTAGCTGATCCACGTGTTGCAAGAAGCCTTGCAACCTATGGCAGAAATACACACAATAATTAAGACATCCAGCAGAAACAACAGTATTCAGCGACCACATGAATACAATGCCTTGGCGTAGCCACTAAGCATCAGGTCAAGTAAATAGGCAACAAGCCTTGTGTTACATTGGATTGCATCTAAAGAGTCCTTAACTCCAAAGATTTGAAGAGAAAACAATCAAAATCATGCCTGAAATAAAACACGCAAGAAAAAAGTAAACATGTACCCTGGAGAGGGCAAGCCGGCAAGCCATGAAGGGAATCACTTGGATTTTTACTCTCGAGGCTCAGCGATTCATAAGGTCTGCTTCTCCCTGTCTCGCGATAATAATCTCCGCTAGAGAGAGAGAGAGAGAGAGAGAGTCTAACTATACCCGGAGAGGCCGATGCATAACTGCGGATGCAACACATAATTGGCATCTCTTGGTTGCACCATGGTGTAAGCATTTCCCAAATAGGTGTTGGTGACATTTAAAACATAATAAATCAGTAATACCACATAATTTGAAGATCGTGATTTACAACAGAAATTGCAAGCTCATGTATACCGAAAAATATAAATGCTTACGGTTGCAATAGAATTAGAAATAACCGAGAGACTTAAAAAAGGCATGTTGAAAGTGATAACTTGTGATTCCATTGTAGATGTCAAAGTACATCGTCCATGGATGGAGTAGCTAACCTTGCAACCCCCAACAACTATCTGCCTGCACTGTAATATTCTAAGACGATGATATTCCCCTTGAACAATATATACCTGCAATAGTAGATTCTTTTTTTGCCAGAACCTCAGTAGTAGATTCAGCATGTAGCCTAAAAGAAGGAACATAAGACGTCACTGTCTTGCTGTAAATCAAATTTGCTGATCCACGTGTTGCAAGAAGCCTTGCAACCTATGGCAGAAATACACACAATAATTAAGACAGCCAGCAGAAACAACAGTATTCAGCGAGCACATGAATACAATGCCTTGGCGTAGCTACTAAGCATCAGGTCAAGTAAATAGGCAACAAGCCTTGTGTTCCATTGGATTGCATCTAAAGAGTCCTTAACTCCAAAGATTCGAAGAGAAAAGAATCAAAATCATGCCTGAAATAAAACACACAAGAAAAAAGTAAACATGTACCCTGGAGAGGGCAAGCCGGCAAGCCATGAAGGGAATCGCTTGGAATTTTACTCTCGAAGCTCAGCGATTCGTAAGGTCTGCTTCTCCCTGTCTCGCGATAATAATCTCTGCTAGAGAGAGAGAGAGAGAGAGAGAGAGAGAGAGAGAGAGAGTCTACTATAGCCGGAGAGCCCGATGCATAACTGCGGATGCAACACATAATTGGCATCTCTTGGTTGCCCCATGGTGTAAGCATTTCCCAAATAGGTGTTGGTCACATTTAAAACATAATAAATCATTAATTCCACATAATTTGAAGATCGTGATTTAGAACAGAAATTGCAAGCTCATGTATACCGAAAAATATAAATGCTTATGGTTGCAATAGAATTAGAAATAACCGAGAGCCTTAAAAAAGGCATGTTGAAAGTGATAACTTGTGATTCCATTGTAGATGTCAAAGTACATCGTCCATGGATGGAGCAGTTAACCTTGCAACCCCCAACAACTATATGCCTGCACTGTAATATTCTAAGACGATGAAGTTCCCATTGAACAATATATACCTGCAATAGTAGATTCTTTTTTTGCAGGAACCTCAGTAGTAGATTCAGCATGTAGCCTAAAAGAAGGAACATAATACCTCGCGGTCTTGCTGTAAATCAAATTAGCTGATACACATGTTGCAAGAAGCCTTGCAACCTATGGCAGAAATACACACAATAATTAAGACAGCCAGCAGAGACAACAGTATTCAGCGACCACATGAATACAATGCCTTGGCGTAGCTACTAAGCATCAGGTCAAGTAAATAGGCAACAAGCCTTGTGTTCCATTGGATTGCATCTAAAGAGTCCTTAACTCCAAAGATTCGAAGAGAAAACAATCAAAATCATGCCTGAAATAAAACACGCAAGAAAAAAGTAAACATGTACCCTGGAGAGGGCAAGCCGGCAAGCCATGAAGGGAATCGCTTGGATTTTTACTCTCGAGGCTCAGCGATTTGTAAGGTCTACTTCTCCCTGTCTCGCGATAATAATCTCTGCTAGAGAGAGAGAGAGAGAGAGAGAGAGAGAGAGATAGAGAGAGAGAGTCTAACTATAGCCAGAGAGGCCGATGCATAACTGCGGATGCAACACATAATTGGCATCTCTTGGTTGCACCATGGTGTAAGCATTTCCCAAATAGGTGTTGGTGACATTTAAAACATAATAAATCAGTAATACCACATAATTTGAAGATCGTGATTTACAACAGAAATTGCAAGCTCATGCATACCGAAAAATATAAATGCTTATGGTTGCAATAGAATTAGAAATAACCGAGAGCCTTAAAAAAGGCATGTTGAAAGTGATAACTTGTGATTCCATTGTAGATGTCAAAGTACATCGTCCATGGATGGAGCAGTTAACCTTGCAACCCCCAACAACTATCTGCCTGCACTGTAATATTCTAAGACAATGAAATTCCCATTGAACAATATATACCTGCTATAGTAGATTGTTTTTTTTGCCAGAACCTCAGTAGTAGATTCAACATGTAGCCTAAAAGAAGGAACATAAGACATCACTGTCTTGCTGTAAATCAAATTAGCTGATCCACGTGGTGCAAGAAGCCTTGCAACCTATGGCAGAAATACACACAATAATTAAGACAGCCAGCAGAAACAACAGTATTCAGCGACCACATGAATACAATGCCTTGGCGTAGCTACTAAGCATCAGGTCAAGTAAATAGGCAACAAGCCTTGTGTTCCATTGGATTGCATCTAAAGAGTCCTTAACTCCAAAGATCCGAAGAGAAAAGAATGAAAATCATGCCTGAAACAAAACATGCAAGAAAAAAGTAAACATGTACCCTGGAGAGGGCGAGCCGGCAAGCCATGAAGGGAATCACCTTGATTTTTACTCTCGAGGCTCAGCGATTCATAAGGTCTGCTTCTCCCTGTCTCGCGATAATAATCTCTGCTAGAGAGAGAGAGAGAGAGAGAGAGAGAGAGAGAGAGTCTAACGATAGCCGGAGAGCCCGATGCATAACTGCGGATGCAACACATAATTGGCATCTCTTGGTTGCACCATGGTGTAAGCATTACCCAAATAGGTGTTGGTGACATTTAAAACATA
This sequence comes from Triticum aestivum, assembly GCF_018294505.1. Lineage (NCBI taxonomy): Eukaryota > Viridiplantae > Streptophyta > Magnoliopsida > Poales > Poaceae > Triticum > Triticum aestivum. The sequence continues at coordinate 299,211,693 of NC_057795.1, read as the reverse complement.
ATAAATCAGTAATACCACATAATTTGAAGATCGTGATTTACAACAAAAATTGCAAGCTCATGTATACCGAAAAATATAAATGCTTATGGTTGCAATAGAATTAGAAATAACCGAGAGCCTTAAAAAAGGAATGTTGAAAGTGATAACTTGTGATTCCATTGTAGATGTCAAAGTACATCGTCCATGGATGGAGCAGTTAACCTTGCAACCCCCAACAACTATCTGCCTGCACTGTAATATTCTAAGACGATGAAGTTCCCATTGAACAATACATACCTGCAATAGTAGATTCTTTTTTTGCAGGAACCTCAGTAGTAGATTCAGCATGTAGCCTAAAAGAAGGAACATAAGACGTCGCGGTCTTGCTGTAAATCAAATTAGCTAATCCACGTGTTGCAAGAAGCCTTGCAACCTACAGCAAAAATACACACAATAATTAAGACAGCCAGCAGAAACAACAGTATTCAGCGACCACATGAATACAATGCCTTGGCGTAGCTACTAAGCATCAGGTCAAGTAAATAGGCAACAAGCCTTGTGTTCCATTGGATTGCATCTAAAGAGTCCTTAACTCCAAAGATCCGAAGAGAAAAGAATGAAAATCATGCCTGAAACAAAACATGCAAGAAAAAAGTAAACATGTACCCTGGAGAGGGCGAGCCGGCAAGCCATGAAGGGAATCGCCTTGATTTTTACTCTCGAGGCTCAGCGATTCGTAAGGTCTGCTTCTCCCTGTCTCGCGATAATAATCTCTACTAGAGAGAGAGAGAGAGAGTCTAACTATAGCCGGAGAGGCCGATGCATAACTGCGGATGCAACACATAATTGTCATCTCTTGGTTGCACCATGGTGTAAGCATTTCCAAAATAGGTGTTGGTGACATTTAAAACATAATAAATTGGTAATACCACATAATTTGAAGTTCGTGATTTACAACAGAAATTGCAAGCTCATGTATACCGAAAAATATAAATGCTTACGGTTGCAATAGAATTAGAAATAACCGAGAGGCTTAAAAAAGGCATGTTGAAAGTGATAACTTGTGATTCCATTGTAGATGTCAAAGTACATCGTCCATGGATGGTGCAGTTAACCTTGCAACCCCCAACAACTATCTTCCTGCACTGTAATATTCTAAGACGATGAAATTCCCGTTGAACAATATATAACTGCAATAGTAGATTCTTTTTTTTGCCAGAACCTCAGTAGTAGATTCAGCATGTAGCCTAAAAGACGGAACATAAGACGTCACTATCTTGCTGTAAATCAAATGTGCTGATCCACGTGTTGCAAGAAACCTTGCAACCAATGGCAAAAATACACACAATAATTAAGACAGCCAGCAGAAACAACAGTATTCAGCGACCACATGGATACAATGTCTTGGCGTAGCTACTAAGCATCAGGTCAAGTAAATAGGCAACAAGCCTTGTGTTCCATTGGATTGCATCTAAAGAGTCCTTAACTCCACAGATTCAAAGAGAAAACAATCAAAATCATGCCTGAAATAAAACACGCAAGAAAAAAGTAAACATGTACCCTGGAGAGGGCAAGCCTGCAAGCCATGAAGGGAATTGCTTGGATTTTTACTCTTGAGGCTCAGCGATTCGTAAGGTCTGCTTCTCCCTGTCTCGCGATAATAATCTCTGCTAGAGAGAGAGAGAGAGAGAGAGAGAGAGTCTAACTATAGCCGGAGAGCCCGATGCATAACTGCGGATGCAACACATAATTGGCATCTCTTGGTTGCACCATGGTGTAAGCATTTCCCAAATAGGTGTTGGTGACATTTAAAACATAATAAATCAGTAATACCACATAATTTGAAGATCGTGATTTACAATAGAAATTGCAAGCTCATGGATACCGAAAAATATAAATGCTTACGGTTGCAATAGAATTAGAAATAACCGAGAGCCTTAAAAAAGGCATGTTGAAAGTGATAACTTGTGATTCTATTGTAGATGTCAAAGTACATCGTCCATGGATGGAGCAGTTAACCTTGCAACCCCCAACAACTATCTGCCTGCACTGTAATATTCTAAGACGATGAAATTCCCATTGAACAATATATACCTTCAATAGTAGATTCTTTTTTTTTGCCAGAACCTCAGTAGTAGATTCAGCATGTAGCCTAAAAGAAGGAACATAAGATGTCACTGTCTTGCTGTAAATCAAATTTGTTGATCCACGTGTTGCAAGAAGCCTTGCAACCTATGGCAGAAATACACACAATAATTAAGACAGCCAGCAGAAACAACAGTATTCAGCGACCACATGAATACAATGCCTTGGTGTAGCTACTAAGCATCAGGTCAAGTAAATAGGCAACAAGCCTTGTGTTCCATTGGATTGCATCTCAAGAGTCCTTAACTCCAAATATTCGAAGAGAAAACAATCAAAATCATGCCTGAAATAAAACACGCAAGAAAAAAGTAAACATGTACCCTGGAGAGGGCAAGCCGGCAAGCCATGAAGGGAATCGCTTGGATTTTTACTCTCGAGGCTCAGCGATTCGTAAGGTCTGCTTCTCCTTGTCTCTCGATAACAATCTCTGCTAGAGATAGAGAGAGAGAGAGTCTAACTATAGCCGGAGAGCCCGATGCATAACTGCGGATGCAACACATAATTGGCATCTCTTGGTTGCACCATGGTGTAAGCATTTCCCAAATAGGTGTTGGTGACATTTAAAACATAATAAATCATTAATTCCACATAATTTGAAGATCGTGATTTACAACAGAAATTGCAAGCTCATGTATACCGAAAAATATAAATGCTTATGGTTGCAATAGAATTAGAAATAACCGAGAGCCTTAAAAAAGGCATGTTGAAAGTGATAAGTTGTGATTCCATTGTAGATGTCAAATTACATCGTCCATGGATGGAGCAGTTAACCTTGCAACCCCCAACAACTATCTGCCTGCACTGTAATATTCTCAGGCGATGAAGTTCCCATTGAACAATATATACCTGCAATAGTAGATTCTTTTTTTGCAGGAACCTCAGTAGTAGATTCAGCATGTAGCCTAAAAGAAGGAACATAAGACGTCGCGGTCTTGCTGTAAATCAAATTAGCTGATCCACGTGTAGCAAGAAGCCTTGCAACCTATGGCAGAAATACACACAATAATTAAGACAACCAGCAGAAACAATAGTATTCAGCGACCACATGAATACAATGCCTTGGCGTAGCTACTAAGCATCAGGTCAAGTAAATAGGCAACAAGCCTTGTGTTCCATTGGATTGCATCTAAAGAGTCCTTAACTCCAAAAATTCAAAGAGAAAACAATCAAAATCATGCCTGAAATAAAACACGCAAGAAAAAAGTAAACATGTACCCTGGAGAGGGCAAGCCGGCAAGCCATGAAGGGAATCGCTTGGATTTTTACTCTCGAGGCTCAGCGATTCGTAAGGTCTGCTTCTCCCTGTCCTGCGATAATAATCTCTGCTAGAGAGAGAGAGAGAGAGAGAGTGAGAGAGAGAGAGTCTAACTATAGCCGAAGTGGCCGATGCATAACTGCGGATGCAACACATAATTGGCATCTCTTGGTTCCACCATGGTGTAAGCATTTCCCAAATAGGTGTTGGTGACATTTAAAACATAATAAATCAGTAATACCACATAATTTGAAGATCGTGATTTACAACAGAAATTGCAAGCTCATGCATACCGAAAAATATAAATTCTTATGGTTGCAATAGAATTAGAAATAACCGAGAGCCTTAAAAAAGGCATGTTCAAAGTGATAACTTGTGATTCCATTGTAGATGTCAAAGTACATCGTCCATGGATGGAGCAGTTAACCTTGCAACCCCCAACAACTATGTGCCTGCACTGTAATATTCTAAGACAATGAAATTCCCATTGAACAATATATACCTGCTATAGTAGATTCTTTTTTTGCCAGAACCTCAGTAGTAGTTTCAGCATGTAGCCTAAAAGAAGGAACATAAGACGTCACTGTCTTGCTGTAAATCAAATTTTCTGATCCACGTGTTGCAAGAAGCCTTGCACCTATGGCAGAAATACACACAATAATTAAGACAGCCAGCAGAAACAACAGTATTCAGCGACCACATGAATACAATGCCTTGGCGTAGCTACTAAGCATCAGGTCAAGTAAATAGGCAACAAGCCTTGTGTTCCATTGGATTGCATCTAAAGAGTCCTTAACTCCAAAGATTCAAAGAGAAAACAATCAAAATCATGCCTGGAATAAAACACGCAAGAAAAAAGTAAGCATGTACCCTGGAGAGGGCAAGCCGGCAAGCCATGAAGGGAATCGCTTGGATTTTTACTGTCGAGGCTCAGCTGTTCGTAAGGTCTGCTTCTCCCTATCTCGCGATAATAATTTCTGCTAGAGAGAGAGAGAGAGAGAGAGTCTAACTATAGTCGGAGAGGCCGATGCATAACTGCGGATGCAACACATAATTGGGATGTCTTGGTTGCACCATGGTGTAAGCATTTCCCAAATAGGTGTTGGTGACATTTAAAACATAATAAATCAGTAATACCACATAATTTGAAGATCGTGATTTACAACAGAAATTGCAAGCTCATGTATACCGAAAAATATAAATGCTTATGGTTGCAATAGACTTAGAAATAACCGAGAGCCTTAAAAAAGGCATGTTGAAAGTGATAACTTGTGATTCCATTGTAGATGTCAAAGTACATTGTCCATGGATGGAGCAGTTAACCTTGCAACCCCCAACAACTATCTGCTTGCACTGTAATATTCTAAGACGATGAAATTCACATTGAACAATAGATACCTGCAATAGTAGATTCTTTTTTTTGCAGGAACCTCAATAGTAGATTCAGCATGTAGCCTAAAAGAAGGAACATAAGACGTCGCTGTCTTGCTGTAAATCAAATTTGCTGATCCACGTGTTGCAAGAAGCCTTGCAACCTATGGCAGAAATACACACAATAATTAAGACAGCCAGCAGAAACAACAGTATTCAGCGACCACATGAATACAATGCCTTGGCGTAGCTACTAAGCATTAGGTCAAGTAAATAGGCAACAAGCCTTGTGTTCCATTGGATTGCATCTAAAGAGTCCTTAACTCCAAAGATTCGAAGAGAAACCAATCAAAATCATGCCTGAAATAAAACACGCAAGAAAAAAGTAAACAAGTACCCTGGAGAGGGCAAGCCGGCAAGCCATGAAGGTAATCGCTTGTATTTTTACTCTCGAGGCTGAGCGATTCGTAAGGTCTACTTCTCCCTGTCTCGCGATAATAATCTCTGCTAGAGAGAGAGAGAGAGAGAGAGAGAGAGAGAGAGTGAGAGAGAGAGTCTAACTATAGCCGGAGAGGCCGATGCATAACTGCGGATGCAACACATAATTGGCATCTCTTGATTGCACCATGGTGTAAGCATTTCCCAAATAGGTGTTGGTGACATTTAAAACATAATAAATCAGTAATACCACATAATTTTAAGATCGTGATTTACAACAGAAATTACAAGCTCATGTATACCGAAAAATATAAATGCTTGGTTGCAATAGAATTAGAAATAACCGAGAGCCTTAAAAAAGGAATGTTGAAAGTGATAACTTGTGATTCCATTGTAGATGTCAAAGTACATCGTCCATGGATGGAGCAGTTAACCTTGCAACCCCCAACAACTATCTGCCTGCACTGTAATATTCTAAGACGATGAAGTTCCCATTGAACAATACATACCTGCAATAGTAGATTCTTTTTTTGCAGGAACCTCAGTAGTAGATTCAGCATGTAGCCTAAAAGAAGGAACATAAGACGTCGCGGTCTTGCTGTAAATCAAATTAGCTAATCCACGTGTTGCAAGAAGCCTTGCAACCTACAGCAAAAATACACACAATAATTAAGACAGCCAGCAGAAACAACAGTATTCAGCGACCACATGAATACAATGCCTTGGCGTAGCTACTAAGCATCAGGTCAAGTAAATAGGCAACAAGCCTTGTGTTCCATTGGATTGCATCTAAAGAGTCCTTAACTCCAAAGATCCGAAGAGAAAAGAATGAAAATCATGCCTGAAACAAAACATGCAAGAAAAAAGTAAACATGTACCCTGGAGAGGGCGAGCCGGCAAGCCATGAAGGGAATCGCCTTGATTTTTACTCTCGAGGCTCAGCGATTCGTAAGGTCTGCTTCTCCCTGTCTCGCGATAATAATCTCTACTAGAGAGAGAGAGAGAGAGTCTAACTATAGCCGGAGAGGCCGATGCATAACTGCGGATGCAACACATAATTGTCATCTCTTGGTTGCACCATGGTGTAAGCATTTCCAAAATAGGTGTTGGTGACATTTAAAACATAATAAATTGGTAATACCACATAATTTGAAGTTCGTGATTTACAACAGAAATTGCAAGCTCATGTATACCGAAAAATATAAATGCTTACGGTTGCAATAGAATTAGAAATAACCGAGAGGCTTAAAAAAGGCATGTTGAAAGTGATAACTTGTGATTCCATTGTAGATGTCAAAGTACATCGTCCATGGATGGTGCAGTTAACCTTGCAACCCCCAACAACTATCTTCCTGCACTGTAATATTCTAAGACGATGAAATTCCCGTTGAACAATATATAACTGCAATAGTAGATTCTTTTTTTTGCCAGAACCTCAGTAGTAGATTCAGCATGTAGCCTAAAAGACGGAACATAAGACGTCACTATCTTGCTGTAAATCAAATGTGCTGATCCACGTGTTGCAAGAAACCTTGCAACCAATGGCAAAAATACACACAATAATTAAGACAGCCAGCAGAAACAACAGTATTCAGCGACCACATGGATACAATGTCTTGGCGTAGCTACTAAGCATCAGGTCAAGTAAATAGGCAACAAGCCTTGTGTTCCATTGGATTGCATCTAAAGAGTCCTTAACTCCACAGATTCAAAGAGAAAACAATCAAAATCATGCCTGAAATAAAACACGCAAGAAAAAAGTAAACATGTACCCTGGAGAGGGCAAGCCTGCAAGCCATGAAGGGAATTGCTTGGATTTTTACTCTTGAGGCTCAGCGATTCGTAAGGTCTGCTTCTCCCTGTCTCGCGATAATAATCTCTGCTAGAGAGAGAGAGAGAGAGAGAGAGAGTCTAACTATAGCCGGAGAGCCCGATGCATAACTGCGGATGCAACACATAATTGGCATCTCTTGGTTGCACCATGGTGTAAGCTTTTCCCAAATAGGTGTTGGTGACATTTAAAACATAATAAATCAGTAATACCACATAATTTGAAGATCGTGATTTACAATAGAAATTGCAAGCTCATGGATACCGAAAAATATAAATGCTTACGGTTGCAATAGAATTAGAAATAACCGAGAGCCTTAAAAAAGGCATGTTGAAAGTGATAACTTGTGATTCTATTGTAGATGTCAAAGTACATCGTCCATGGATGGAGCAGTTAACCTTGCAACCCCCAACAACTATCTGCCTGCACTGTAATATTCTAAGACGATGAAATTCCCATTGAACAATATATACCTTCAATAGTAGATTCTTTTTTTTTTGCCAGAACCTCAGTAGTAGATTCAGCATGTAGCCTAAAAGAAGGAACATAAGATGTCACTGTCTTGCTGTAAATCAAATTTGTTGATCCACGTGTTGCAAGAAGCCTTGCAACCTATGGCAGAAATACACACAATAATTAAGACAGCCAGCAGAAACAACAGTATTCAGCGACCACATGAATACAATGCCTTGGTGTAGCTACTAAGCATCAGGTCAAGTAAATAGGCAACAAGCCTTGTGTTCCATTGGATTGCATCTCAAGAGTCCTTAACTCCAAATATTCGAAGAGAAAACAATCAAAATCATGCCTGAAATAAAACACGCAAGAAAAAAGTAAACATGTACCCTGGAGAGGGCAAGCCGGCAAGCCATGAAGGGAATCGCTTGGATTTTTACTCTCGAGGCTCAGCGATTCGTAAGGTCTGCTTCTCCTTGTCTCTCGATAACAATCTCTGCTAGAGATAGAGAGAGAGAGAGTCTAACTATAGCCGGAGAGCCCGATGCATAACTGCGGATGCAACACATAATTGGCATCTCTTGGTTGCACCATGGTGTAAGCATTTCCCAAATAGGTGTTGGTGACATTTAAAACATAATAAATCATTAATTCCACATAATTTGAAGATCGTGATTTACAACAGAAATTGCAAGCTCATGTATACCGAAAAATATAAATGCTTATGGTTGCAATAGAATTAGAAATAACCGAGAGCCTTAAAAAAGGCATGTTGAAAGTGATAAGTTGTGATTCCATTGTAGATGTCAAATTACATCGTCCATGGATGGAGCAGTTAACCTTGCAACCCCCAACAACTATCTGCCTGCACTGTAATATTCTCAGGCGATGAAGTTCCCATTGAACAATATATACCTGCAATAGTAGATTCTTTTTTTGCAGGAACCTCAGTAGTAGATTCAGCATGTAGCCTAAAAGAAGGAACATAAGACGTCGCGGTCTTGCTGTAAATCAAATTAGCTGATCCACGTGTAGCAAGAAGCCTTGCAACCTATGGCAGAAATACACACAATAATTAAGACAACCAGCAGAAACAATAGTATTCAGCGACCACATGAATACAATGCCTTGGCGTAGCTACTAAGCATCAGGTCAAGTAAATAGGCAACAAGCCTTGTGTTCCATTGGATTGCATCTAAAGAGTCCTTAACTCCAAAAATTCAAAGAGAAAACAATCAAAATCATGCCTGAAATAAAACACGCAAGAAAAAAGTAAACATGTACCCTGGAGAGGGCAAGCCGGCAAGCCATGAAGGGAATCGCTTGGATTTTTACTCTCGAGGCTCAGCGATTCGTAAGGTCTGCTTCTCCCTGTCCTGCGATAATAATCTCTGCTAGAGAGAGAGAGAGAGAGAGAGAGAGTGAGAGAGAGAGAGTCTAACTATAGCCGAAGTGGCCGATGCATAACTGCGGATGCAACACATAATTGGCATCTCTTGGTTCCACCATGGTGTAAGCATTTCCCAAATAGGTGTTGGTGACATTTAAAACATAATAAATCAGTAATACCACATAATTTGAAGATCGTGATTTACAACAGAAATTGCAAGCTCATGCATACCGAAAAATATAAATTCTTATGGTTGCAATAGAATTAGAAATAACCGAGAGCCTTAAAAAAGGCATGTTCAAAGTGATAACTTGTGATTCCATTGTAGATGTCAAAGTACATCGTCCATGGATGGAGCAGTTAACCTTGCAACCCCCAACAACTATGTGCCTGCACTGTAATGTTCTAAGACAATGAAATTCCCATTGAACAATATATACCTGCTATAGTAGATTCTTTTTTTGCCAGAACCTCAGTAGTAGTTTCAGCATGTAGCCTAAAAGAAGGAACATAAGACGTCACTGTCTTGCTGTAAATCAAATTTTCTGATCCACGTGTTGCAAGAAGCCTTGCACCTATGGCAGAAATACACACAATAATTAAGACAGCCAGCAGAAACAACAGTATTCAGCGACCACATGAATACAATGCCTTGGCGTAGCTACTAAGCATCAGGTCAAGTAAATAGGCAACAAGCCTTGTGTTCCATTGGATTGCATCTAAAGAGTCCTTAACTCCAAAGATTCAAAGAGAAAACAATCAAAATCATGCCTGGAATAAAACACGCAAGAAAAAAGTAAGCATGTACCCTGGAGAGGGCAAGCCGGCAAGCCATGAAGGGAATCGCTTGGATTTTTACTGTCGAGGCTCAGCTGTTCGTAAGGTCTGCTTCTCCCTATCTCGCGATAATAATTTCTGCTAGAGAGAGAGAGAGAGAGAGAGTCTAACTATAGTCGGAGAGGCCGATGCATAACTGCGGATGCAACACATAATTGGGATGTCTTGGTTGCACCATGGTGTAAGCATTTCCCAAATAGGTGTTGGTGACATTTAAAACATAATAAATCAGTAATACCACATAATTTGAAGATCGTGATTTACAACAGAAATTGCAAGCTCATGTATACCGAAAAATATAAATGCTTATGGTTGCAATAGACTTAGAAATAACCGAGAGCCTTAAAAAAGGCATGTTGAAAGTGATAACTTGTGATTCCATTGTAGATGTCAAAGTACATTGTCCATGGATGGAGCAGTTAACCTTGCAACCCCCAACAACTATCTGCTTGCACTGTAATATTCTAAGACGATGAAATTCACATTGAACAATAGATACCTGCAATAGTAGATTCTTTTTTTTGCAGGAACCTCAATAGTAGATTCAGCATGTAGCCTAAAAGAAGGAACATAAGACGTCGCTGTCTTGCTGTAAATCAAATTTGCTGATCCACGTGTTGCAAGAAGCCTTGCAACCTATGGCAGAAATACACACAATAATTAAGACAGCCAGCAGAAACAACAGTATTCAGCGACCACATGAATACAATGCCTTGGCGTAGCTACTAAGCATTAGGTCAAGTAAATAGGCAACAAGCCTTGTGTTCCATTGGATTGCATCTAAAGAGTCCTTAACTCCAAAGATTCGAAGAGAAACCAATCAAAATCATGCCTGAAATAAAACACGCAAGAAAAAAGTAAACAAGTACCCTGGAGAGGGCAAGCCGGCAAGCCATGAAGGTAATCGCTTGTATTTTTACTCTCGAGGCTGAGCGATTCGTAAGGTCTACTTCTCCCTGTCTCGCGATAATAATCTCTGCTAGAGAGAGAGAGAGAGAGAGAGAGAGAGAGAGAGTGAGAGAGAGAGTCTAACTATAGCCGGAGAGGCCGATGCATAACTGCGGATGCAACACATAATTGGCATCTCTTGATTGCACCATGGTGTAAGCATTTCCCAAATAGGTGTTGGTGACATTTAAAACATAATAAATCAGTAATACCACATAATTTTAAGATCGTGATTTACAACAGAAATTACAAGCTCATGTATACCGAAAAATATAAATGCTTGGTTGCAATAGAATTAGAAATAACCGAGAGCCTTAAAAAAGGCATGTTGAAAGTGATAACTTGTGATTCCATTGTAGATGTCAAAGTACATCGTCCATGGATGGAGCAGTTAACCTTGCAACCCCCAACAACTATCTGCCTGCACTGTAATATTCTAAGACGATGAAATTCTCATTGAACAATATATACCTGCAATAGTAGATTCATTTTTTTTGCAGGAACCTCAGTAGTAGATTCAGCATGTAGCCTAAAAGAAGGAACATAAGACGTCGTTGTCTTGCTGTAAATCAAATTTGCTGATCCACGTGTTGCAAGAAGCCTTGCAACCTATGGCAGAAATACACACAATAATTAAGACAGCCAGCAGAAACAACAGTATTCAGCGACCACATGAATACAATGCCTTGGCGTAGCTACTAAGCATTAGGTCAAGTAAATAGGCAACAAGCCTTGTGTTCATTGGATTGCATCTAAAGAGTCCTTAACTCCAAAGATTCGAAGGGAAAACAATCAAAATCATGCCTGAAATAAAACACGCAAGAAAAAAGTAAACATGTACCCTGGAGAGGGCAAGCCGGCAAGCCATGAAGGGAATCGCTTGGATTTTTACTCTCGAGGCTTAGCGATTCGTAAGGTCTGCTTCTCCCTATCTCGCGATAATAATCTCTGCTAGAGAGAGAGAGAGAGAGAGAGTCTAACTATAGCCGGAGAGGCTGATGCATAACTGCGGATGCAACACATAATTGGCATGTCTTGGTTGCACCATGGTGTAAGCATTTCCCAAAAAGGTGTTGGTGACTTTTAAAACATAATAAATCTGTAATACCACATAATTTGAAGATCGTGATTTACATCAGAAATTGCAAGCTCATGTATACCAAAAAAATATAAATGCTTATGGTTGCAATAGAATTAGAAATAACTGAGAGCCTTAAAAAAGGCATGTTGAAAGTGATAACTTGTGAGTCCATTGTAGATGTCAAAGTACATCGTCCATGGATGGAGAAGTTAACCTTGCAACCCCCAACAACTATCTGCCTGCACTGTAATATTCTAAGACGATGAAACTCCCATAGAACAATATATACCTGCAATAGTAGATTCTTTTTTTGTAGGAACCTCAGTAGTAGATTCAGCATGTAGCCTGAAAGAAGGAACATAAGACGTCGCTGTCTTGCGGTAAATCAAATTTGCTGATCCACGTGTTGCAAGAAGACTTGCAACCTATGGCAGAAATACACACAATAATTAAGACAGCCAGCAGAAACAACAGTATTCAGCGACCACATGAATACAATGCTTTGGCGTAGCTACTAAGCATCAGGTCAAGTAAATAGGCAACAAGCCTTGTGTTCCATTGGATTGCATCTAAAGAGTCCTTAACTCCAAAGATTCGAAGAGAAAACAATCAAAATCATGCCTGAAATAAAACACGCAAGAAAAAAGTAAACATGTACCCTGGAGAGGGCAAGCCGGCAAGCCATGAAGGGAATCGCTTGGATTTTTACTCTCGAGGCTCAGCGATTTGTAAGGTCTGCTTCTCCCTATCTCGCGATAATAATTTCTGCTAGAGAGAGAGAGAGAGAGTCTAACTATAGCCGGAGAGGCCGATGCATAACTGCGGATGCAACACATAATTGGCATGTCTTGGTTGCACCATGGTGTAAGCATTTCCCAAATAGGTGTTGGTGACATTTAAAACATAATAAATATGTAATACCACATAATTTGAAGATCGTGATTTACAACAGAAATTGCAAGCTCGTGTATACCAAAAAATATAAATGCTTATGGTTGCAATAGAATTAGAAATAACCGAGAGCCTTAAAAAAGGCATGTTGAAAGTGATAACTTGTGATTCCATTGTAGATGTCAAAGTACATCGTCCATGGATGGAGCAGTTAACCTTGCAACCCCCAACAACTATCTGCCTGCACTGTAATATTCTAAGACGATGAAACTCCCATTGAACAATATATACCTGCAATAGTAGATTCTTTTTTGCAGGAACCTCAGTAGTAGATTCAGCATGTAGCCTGAAAGAAGGAACATAAGACGTCACTGTCTTGTGGTAAATCAAATTTGGTGATCCACGTGTTGCAAGAAGCCTTGCAACCTATGGCAGAAATACACACAATAATTAAGACAGCCAGCAGAAACAACAGTATTTAGCGACCACATGAATACAATGCCTTGGCGTAGCTACTAAGCATCAGGTCAAGTAAATAGGCAACAAGCCTTGTGTTCCATTGGATTGCATCTAAAGAGTCCTTAACTCCAAAGATTCGAAGAGAAAACAATCAAAATCATGCCTGAAACAAAACACGCAAGAAAAAAGTAAACATGTACCCTGGAGAGGGTGAGCCGGCAAGCCATGAAGGGAATCGCCTGAATTTTTACTGTTGAGGCTCGGCGATTCGTAAGGTCTGCTTCTCCCTGTCTCGCGATAATAATCTCTGCTATAGAGAGAGAGAGAGAGGGAGAGGGAGAGTGAGAGGGAGAGAGAGAGAGAGAGAGAGAGAGTCTAACTATAGCCGGAGAGGCCGATGCATAACTGCGGATGCAACACATAATTGGCATCTCTTGGTTGCACCATGGTGTAAGCATTTCCCAAATAGGTGTTGGTGACATTTAAAACATAATAAATCAGTAATACCACATAATTTAAAGATCGTGATTTACAATAGAAATTGCAAGCTCATGTATACCGAAAAATATAAATGCTTATGGTTGCAATAGAATTAGAAATAACCAAGAGCCTTAAAAAAGGCATGTTGAAAGTGATAACTTGTGATTCCATTGTAGATGTCAAAGTACATCGTCCATGGATGGAGCAGTTAACCTTGCAACCCCCAACAACTATCTGCCTGCACTGTAATATTCTAAGACGATGAAATTCCCATTGAACAATATATACCTGCAATAGTAGATTCTTTTTTTTGCAGGAACCTCAGTAGTAGATTCAGCATGTAGCCTGAAAGAAGGAACATAATACGTCGTTGTCTTGCTGTAAATCAAATTTGCTGATCCACGTGTTGCAAGAAGCCTTGCAACCTATGGCAGAAAGACACACAATAATTAAGACAGCCAGCAGAAACAACAGTATTTAGCGACCACATGAATACAATGCCTTGGCGTAGCTACTAAGCATCAGGTCAAGTAAATAGGCAACAAGCCTTGTGTTCCATTGGATTGCATCTAAAGAGTCCTTAACTCCAAAGATTCGAAGAGAAAACAATCAAAATCATGCCTGAAACAAAACACGCAAGAAAAAAGAAAACATGTAACCTGGAGTGGGCGAGCCGGCAAGCCGTGAAGGGAATCACCTAGATTTTTACTGTCGAGGCACAGCGATTCATAAGGTATGCTTCTCCCTATCTCGCGATAATAATCTCTACTAGAGAGAGGGAGAGAGTGTGAGAGAGAGAGAGAGAGACTAACTATAGCCGGAGAGGCCGATGCATAACTGCGGATGCAACAGATAATTGGCATCTCTTGGTTGCTCCATGGTGTAAGCATTTCCCAAATAGGTGTTTGTGACATTTAAAACATAATAAATCAGTAATACCACATAATTTGAAGATCGTGATTTACAACAGAAATTGCAAGCTCATGTATACCGAAAAATATAAATGCTTATGGTTGCAATAGAATTAGAAAAAACCGAGAGCCTTAAAAAGGCATGTTGAAAGTGATAACTTGTGATTCCATTGTAGATGTCAAAGTACATCGTCCATGGATGGAGCAGTTAACCTTGCAACCCCCAACAACTATCTGCCTGCACTGTAATATTCTAAGACGATGAAACTCCCATTGAACAATATATACCTGCAATAGTAGATTCTTTTTTTGCAGGAACCTCAGTAAAAGATTCAGCATGTAGCCTGAAAGAAGGAACATAAGACGTTGTTGTCTTGCTGTAAATCAAATTTGCTGATCCACGTGTTGCAAGAAGCCTTGCAACCTATGGCAAAAATACACACAATAATTAAGACAGCCAGCAGAAACAACAGTATTCAACGACCACATGAATACAATGCCTTGGCGTAGCTACTAACAATCAGGTCAAGTAAATAGGCAACAAGCCTTGTGTTCCATAGGATTGCATCTAAAGAGTCCTTAACTCCAAAGATTCAAAGAGAAAACAATCAAAATCATGCTTGAAACAAAACACGCAAGAAAAAAGTAAACATGTACCCTGGAGAGGGCGAGCGGGCAAGCCATGAAGGGAATCGCTTGGATTTTTACTGTCGAGGCACAGCGATTCGTAAGGTATGCTTCTCCCTGTCTCGTGATAATAATCTCTACTAGAGAGAGAGAGAGAGAAAGAGAGAGAGAGAGAGAGAGAGAGAGAGAGAGAGAGAGTGAGAGAGAGACTAACTATAGCCGGAGAGGCCGATGCATAACTGCGGATGCAACACATAATTGGCATCTCTTGTTTGCACCATGGTGTAAGCATTTCCCAAATAGGTGTTGGTGACATTTAAAACATAATAAATTAGTAATACCACATAATTTGAATATCGTGATTTGCAACAGAAATTGCAAGCTCATGTATACCGAAAAATATAACTGCTTATGGTTGCAATAGAATTAGAAATAACCGAGAGCCTTAAAAAAGGCATGTTGAAAGTGATAACTTGTGATTCCATTGTAGATGTCAAAGTACATCGTCCATGGATGGAGCAGTTAACCTTGCAACCCCCAACAACTATCTGCCTGCACTATAATATTCTAAGGCGATGAAATTCCCATTGAACAATATATACCTGCAATAGTAGATTCTTTTTTTGCAGGAACCTCAGTAGTAGATTCAGCATGTAGCCTGAAAGAAGGAACATAAGACGTCGCTTTCTTGCTGTAAATCAAATTTGCTGATCCACGTGTTGCAAGAAGCCTTGCAACCTGTGGCAGAAATACACACAATAATTAAGACAGCCAGCAGAAACAATAGTATTCAGCGACCACATGAATACAATGCCTTGGTGTAGCTACTAAGCATCAGGTCAAGTAAATAGGCAACAAGCCATGTGTTCCATTGGATTGCATCTAAAGAGTCCTTAACTCCAAAGATTTGAAAAGAAAACAATCAAAATCATGCCTGAAATAAAACACGCAAGAAAAAAGTAAACATGTACCCTGGAGAGGGTGAGCCGGCAAGCCATGAAGGGAATCGCCTGGATTTTTACTCTCGAGGCTCAGCGATTCGTAAGGTCTGCTTCTCCCTGTCTCGCGATAATAATCTCTGCTAGAGAGAGAGAGAGAGAGAGAGAGAGAGAGAGTGAGAGAGAGAGAGACTAACTATAGCTGGAGAGGCCGATACATAACTGCGGATGCAACACATAATTGGCATCTCTTGGTTGCACCATGGTGTAAGCATTTCCCAAATAGGTGTTGGTGACATTTAAAACATAATAAATTAGTAATACCACATAATTTGAAGATCGTTATTTACAACAGAAATTGCAAGCTCATGTATACCGAAAAATATAATTGCTTATGGTTGCAATAGAATTAGAAATAACCGAGAGTGAGGGAGTCCTGGACTAGGGGGTGTCCAGATAGCCGAACTATCACCGTCGGCCGGACTCCAAGACTATGAACATACAAGATTGAAGACTTTGTCCCGTGTCCAGATGGGACTTTCCTTGGCGTGGAAGGCAAGCTTGGCGATACGGATAGGTAGATCTCCTACCATTGTAACCGACTATGTGTAACCCTAGCCCTCTCCAATGTCTATATAAACCGGAGGGTTTTAGTCTGTAGGACGAACAACAATCATACCATAGGCTAGCTTCTAGGGTTTAGCCTCCTTGATCTCATGGTAGATCTACTATTGTAGTACCCATATCATCAATATTAATCAAGTAGGAGTAGGGTTTTACCTTCACCGAGAGGGCCCGAACCTGGGTAAAAACATCGTGTCCCTTGTCTCCTGTTACCATCCGCCTAGACGCACAGTTCGGGACCCCCTACCCGAGATCCGCCGGTTTTGACACCGACATTGGTGCTTTCATTGAGAGTTCCTCTGTGTCGTCACCTATAGGCCCGATGGCTCCTTCGATCATCAACAAAAATGTGGTCTAGGGAGAGACTTTTCTCCCCGGACAGATCTTCATATTCGGCGGCTTCACACCGCGGGCCAATTCACTTGGCCATCTAGAGCAGTTCGAAAGCTACGCCCCTAGCCATCAGGTCAGATTTGGAAGTTTGAGCTATACGGCCGACATCCGCGGAGACTTGATCTTCGACGGATTCGAGCCACAGCCAAGCGCGCCGCACTGTCACGATGGGCATGATTTAGCTCTGTTGCCGGACAGTGCCCTAGAGGCCGCACAAGAATCCGCTCCGACCCTTAGCTCGGAACCGACTGCGCCAATCGAGGATGGGTGGCTGGACACCACCTCGGGGGCTGCTACCTCTACGGCGATAGAGCCGAATACTGACCCTGTCCCTTGTGAAGCTCGTGACTCCAAGGTGCCGGACTCCTCTCCAGACCCCGAACCTTCCGCGCCCCTGCCAATCGAATCCGATTGGGCGCCGATCATGGAGTTCACCGCTGCGGACATCTTTCAGCACTCACCTTTTGGCGACATCCTGAATTCGCTAAAGTGTCTCTCTTTATCAGAAGAGCCCTGGCCGAATTATGGTCAGAACGGTTGGGATGTGGACGACGAAGAAATTCAAAGCCCACCCACCACCCACTTCGTAGCCACTGTCGATGACTTAACCGACATGCTAGACTTCGACTCCGAAGATATCGACGGTATGGACGACGATGCCGGAGACGACCAAGACCCAGCGCCTATAGGGCACTTGAAGGCCACCTCAACTCACGATGTTTATATGGTGGGCACACCTAAAGGAAGCGATAACGAGGAACAACGGGACGCTGCGAAGGATAACTCCCTCGAAAAACAGCCGAAACGGCGACGCAAGCGCCGCCCAAAGTCTCGCCCCGACAACAACAACACCCATACGGACCCAGCCATAGAGCAGGGCAAACCGGTGGACGACGAACATGCCCCTGAGAAACCATCCGAACAGGATAAATTGGATAAGCAATCCATCCCCGGTGAAAACAACAGTCCGGACGATCTCACGCCGGACACATCATTGGAGCAGAAGAACCTCCACAAAAGGCTCGTTGCCACTGCACGAAGTCTGAAGAAGCAGAAGTGGAAGCTGAAAACAGCGGAAGACGTACTCAGAATGAGATGGAGCAAAGTACTCAAGACCGCACACAAATACGGCGATAGTCGCCAAGCAAAAAGCTACCCGAAGCGCAAACTACTGCCCAAATTCGACGAGGAGGCTGCAGAGCCCCCACAATCAAAAAACAAAGAGGCCGCCCGGTCGGATAGACGACCACATGGCAAACAAAGAGCGACAAGCGGCGCCGCACATAACACTACTGGAATCAGCTACTTCGCCATCTGCCTGATCTTTGCCGTCCGCTAGCGGACGGCAAAGAAGCTCTTTGCCATGAGCCATTTCGTTGTCGTCCGCCAGTTGATGGCAAAGATTCTTTGCCGTCAGCCAGCTGATGGAAAAGAGGGAGGTGGCCCCCACCCACCCGCCCGTTTAAAAAAACTTAACACCCCCACCTCTTTGTCGTCTGCTAGCAGACGGCAAAGAGAGATAACGGCGGACGGCAAAGAGTGGCGGACGGCAAAGAGCCGACTAACTAACGGACGCCACACACCCCCCGCCCGTTACTCTCCTTCTCTTCCTCTCTCCTCCCCGATGGCCCGCCCTA